>NC_057922.1:4297592-4602351 GCF_018873765.1 Telopea speciosissima
GGTGGCATTAGGACTGATGAACATTGTTGGTTCAATGACTTCATGTTATACTGCGACAGGTATTAAAAGAATTATTATCATACGATTAATCTATGTAAGGGCAGGCATCCAGAACAACAACAAAAGAAAAAACTGTAACACAATATTAGAGCCCTGTCTAGTGGAGCATAAATTACTAGAAAGATAAAGGATCTACATATTGTGAAAATGCAAGGGGCCTACAATATCCATAGCAAACACACATTTTTAGTAGGTCAAGAAAGATTAAGGGATGGTTGGTACGAACATTTTATGAGGTCAAATTATTTCATGTTAGATCCATCAAGGAACACACATTTTGGATAAGACATCAGTGTGTTTCAAATCAAATGTTTGTGTCTGTGGGATTAATGATCTTTTCTTCCCTTGCAGGTTCTTTCTCTCGCTCAGCTGTGAACTACATGGCAGGTTGTAAAACTGCTGTCTCCAACATTGTGATGTCGATCGTCGTTTTACTAGTTTTAGAACTGATTACACCTGCCTTTGAGTATACCCCAAACGCTGTTCTTTCTGCTATCATTATTTCGGCCGTAGTTAGCCTGATCGACATTGAGGCTGCACTGCTCATATGGAAGATAGATAAATTGGATTTCATTGCTTGCCTAGGAGCCTTTCTTGGTGTAGTTTTTTACTCTGTTGAGATTGGACTCTTGATTGCAGTAAGGAATTGGATTTATAACTTCTCAAATTTTGAGATCATTTGTCTGGTAACATCGACTAAGATGTCTCCACTGTTTGTTGTGGTAGGTTTGCATATCCTTTGCTAAAATACTCCTACAAGTTACAAGGCCACGGACTGCAATACTTGGAAATATCTCCAGAACAACAGTCTATAGGAACATCGGACAATATCCAGAGGCGACCAAGGTTCCTGGTGTACTTATTGTGAGAGTTGATTCTGCAATTTACTTTTCCAACTCCAACTATGTCAGGGAGAGGTAAGGTGCTTTTTTATACAAACAGTAGTCCATCAACTCTGTATCTTCCTTCATCTATTATTTGAATTTGGAACTTTATTCACTAAGTCAATAATTTTAAGGAAGATGGTGATACATCCAGCAGAGTTACCATACACCCACCACTATCCTGACCTAAATTGGGTTGCAGTGTTGCACAATTTGTGACACTGCAGCAAGGTCAAGACACATTGTTTCCAGATTATGGAATAGCGGTTGTTCAGATGGGAAGATCCTTAACAACTGCTCTGTTTGCATGTGTATGGATGCCAACAAATATGTTTCTTCTGGCAATCTTAAAGACTAAAAGGATGGATGTTAAGATTAAAGACATTTTGCTTTTCCTTCTCTAATTCTGAAGGGTGTGGTGGCCGGAGATCTGCTAGATTGACATGATTCAATGAAATCTCCCAAGCAAAAATATGTGAAAAAAAAATCTTCCAGAATACAATATACACCATAGTTATGGGACAGGAAGACTAGAAGTCTAGATCTCAATTATATTATCCCATAATTCCTGTTTGTATATTACCTTTATCCTATTAACAGAGGAGGTCACCTTTAAAAGGGCCTCCACCCTTGTCTCTATGTACCAGTAGTTCTATCTCTTGAGATAGTCCAGTTTCCCACAGCTTTTGACTAAGACAATAGGATATCAGGAACAGAATCATCAAAACAAAGTCCTTGCAGGATATTGAGATGGTTAATAGATGAGGAAGAGCAACTGAAGGCCAAAGACCTACCAAGAATCCAGTTCTTGATAATTGAGATGTCACGTAAGTAATCACATTTTTTTTTTTCAAATGCCACTTTTTTTCTATCAGATTTCTTTTTCAGCACATGTTCTTTTGAAACTCATCTTCATGATATATATGTCACAGCGGTTACCGACATTGATACTAGTGGCATCCATGCCTTGGAAGAGTTGCACAGGAATCTCCAGAAGAAAAATGTTCGAGTAAGCAGACACATAGCTCTATTGCATTCTATCCCCCCCCCCCCAACCCCACCCCCCAATAAAAATAAATAAATAAATTTGGGGTCCTTTGTTTGTCAGTTATATGACACTACAAGACATCTATTTCATCTTTGGCATCACCTAATGAGGCAGAGCAGTATCAAAGTATGTGTGTGCGTGTGTGTGTATAAGGGCATATGTGCCTATGTGGTGCATGAGACTTCCCGCTACTGCAAGTATATATATATATATATATAGAGAGAGAGAGAGAGAGGCATCATTCCCACAAAATATAATCCCCTACTGGTAGGAACTTCTACCCCAATTATGAAAGCATTGTTAGTAACTTGACATCAATCCTGTATTTCTTAACATACCAAATGAATTTCTAAAAAAAATACAAAAACTCATGCATCTATACCTTCACTATATTTTTCATGATCCTTTACTGCAATATTCCAAATTATTGTCATATTATTCATTTTCCATGTGTTTGCATTTGAAAATTATTAATTTACATAAATAATACATAAAAGTATGTTTCTAAGAGATAAATACTCCTAAAAGTATGTTATTATTTTATAAATATGTTGAATTTCATTATAACTATTAATAAGCACAAGAAGTAGTCCCTGATCATATTCTGTACTATATTTACAAATTATACTCAAAACATAGAAGTCATCGATGATGGGAGTTTTTTAGGGATATGCTAACATATTTTTTTAGTACCTTGTGCTTATCATATATGGCAGAAGTACCTTATTAATCCCATGTCTTCCTTAGCTTGTCATAGCAAATCCTGGGCCGGTGGTGATGGAAAAACTTCACGCATCCAAGTTTACAGACATGATTGGCGATGAGAATATCTTCGTCAATGTCGCAGACGCTGTGGCAACATATGCTCCTAAGATGGCAGAAGAAACCTGAGAAGATGGATGCGTACCTATCTTCAATATATAGCCGAAGCATTTCACATTACAAGTACTAGAAGTGAAAGCTTTGCACATAAACAACACTTGAGTAGAATTGAGAAGGAAAGGATTGCTTGCATGTGACAAGATTATATACAAAAGAAAACTGGCAAAAACAGGGATATGTCGGTGGTTGTAAAATGTTTGAGTCTTTACATTGTGATTGATTAGTTTTCACTTAATAAAGTTGAAGTGATTGTGGAAATGACACACTATTGCCCTTTGTCTTATTTCCGTAAGTTCTTTATGTCAAGGTAAAAAGGGTATTTCAAAATAACTTGTAAATGTACTTTCTACATCATTTTCAGTTGCATGTGACAAGATTGTAAATAAAATAAAACTGGCAAAAACAAGGATAGTGGTGGGGTGGTTGTAAAATGTTTGAATCTTTATATTGTGATTGATTAGTTTTCACTTAATAAAAATGAAGTGATTGTGGAAATGACACATTACAGGCATATTTAGAACATGTAACCTTCTTTTGATTGCCCTTTGTCTTATTTCCGTAAGTTCTTTATGTCAAGGTAAAAAAGGTATTTCAAAATAACTTGTAAGCAATTGAGAAGGAAAGGATTGTTTGCATGTGACAAGATTGTAAATAAAAGAAAACTGGCAAAAACAGGGATAGTGGTGGGGTGGTTGTAAAATGTTTGAGTCTTTACATTGTGATTGATTAGTTTTCACTTAATAAAGTTGAAGTGATTGTAGAAATGACACACTACAGGCGTATTTAGAACATGTAACCTTCTTTTGATTGCCCTTTGTCTTATTTCCGTAAGTTCTTTATGTCAAGGTAAAAAGGGTATTTCAAAATAACTTGTAAGTGTACTTTCTACGTCATTTTCAAGAGTTGTCATAGTCTTGCATGCATTTCAAGTACACATGTGAAATGACAGGATTTTACCCGCACTAAAAGAAGTGTGTTATACTAAAAGGAAAAAGTAAAATTACAAATTATTTGACACCTTGAGGGGAGTAAATAAGAAAATCCCAAAGATGACTGAAAGATTTGCCTTTCAATCAGACCCTTCATCCAAGGCTCATGATCCTTTGAACCATCATCTTTAGACCACTCTCCTTTCACTTCTATCTCCGGGAACGCTGTTGTCAAAGTGTTGACAATGTTATGAAATTGAAAGAAACAAAAGAAGAGGGCGTGTGGGGGAAGAAGAAAAACATTCTATCCCCTTTGTCTGTGAACACCAACTGGAAACCTGCTTAGCAAGTTCAATAGTGCAGGTTCTTTGTAAACAATGGTGGAAACATTAAGCCCTTGAGAAACCAGAAGATGCAGATTGGTCTGCTGGCAACTAAAGTACATTCCGCAATGAAGAGATAGGTCATTTATTTTGAAGAAATGAGGAAGAAAGTCCAAGTATAAACCTCTGAACCAGAAAAATCAACCAGTCCAGCAATTTATCAGGGCAAGAGAAATTGCAGTGAGAGTGCAAGGGGTTGAAGGGGTATGGGAACGTCGGGTTGATTTCTATTCTGTTTTCTATTTTCCTTTTTATTTATTCAACATTCCAATGGTTGAGCATTGCTGGTGACAAAGAAGAGTGGGAGAGGACGAGAGGCAAAAGGATAATCATGAAGGCTCCGTCTGCTTGCATGTAGAAGGAAGGGAAGGGAAGTGAATTTGGTTAAAAAAGAAAAGGGGTATTTGTAATCATTATTGTGAAATCCACTTAAACTAATGTAGACCAGTCTACAAGAGGATCACAAACTTCATTTCTAGCAACAGTAAATACTTCGATTGGTTCTCAGATTTGCAGGAAATTTCAGAACAATAAAATAAAAACAAGAAATCAATGAAGGGAAGAAGATAGGGTAGTCTCTCTCAGACTCGGGGTCTCTCACTGTATTTTGGTTTCTCACCATATAGCACTACATCTCACAGTCATCTAAGTCTTACAAAATAAAAGAAAAGAATCTAGCCAATATCTCATTAATCAAATTCGTGTATAAGGTTGTAGCCCCTTATAATCTTAAATAGAAGACTCAAAAACAAACTCAAACACTAAAAACGAATGGCCTACCTAAGCCTTAACTAATAAGGTAACATAAACTGAGAGTTAGTTACAAAATCATGTTAAGAGTTATTACAAAAGGTACTATTTTAATTTTTATTCAATGTCATCTCCCTTCCATTTATTTTCTATGCAACCAGAGAAAGTTTGAAGTTGGTAGTTGGCTCAATTGGTAAGGTCTAATCCTAGTTACACCATAGATTCAGGATCGCCCCTTTGCACTATATGTGCTTCTCTCGAGGGCACAAGGTTCCCAATCAATTTTGCCCCAGGAAAAAAAAATCTTTACCAAAATGACCGTGAGTTTTTTCCATTTATCAATATCATTACATCTGGTGAAAACCATTCAACAAGATCCATCTAAGACTTATGCTTGAGTGATTGAACGGAACTTTCCTTTTAATTGTTAAAATTAATTTGACATTCACTTATTACTGAATAATAAACAACTACCAGAACAACTGTGCTTGTGCTAAGCACTTTACTACTAGTGTTTTAGAACTCAAAACGAACGCTTATGTTCTATGGAGTCGAGTAGTCTCGACTTAGGTTTTCAACTTGTTGAATCAGCAAAATATAATTAAAAAATCATAAATAGATAAGAATAGGATAATCTTTTGCGTGACTATGCCTGGTGAAGCAGTTCACTTCACTACGAGTCTATGCCATTTTCACCCTCATAAATGTTTCTGCGGAGTTTTATTGTAAATTCACTTTTCAAGGAATCAATGCACCAAATCCCTCTCCCATTCCTCCTCGGCTCCATCTTTCTCTCTCCCCTCCCCTGCCCTTCGGCTTACTCTCATTTTTACCGTGAGTTATGACTTATGATGGAGCTGGCTTCATCATCTCTTCCTGCTCAAGCTCTAATAACAGAAAATCATGTGGTTTCTAACACTAGATTTGGATTCAGTTGACAGCCTAGACTAGTGATCTGCCTGCCCTACCTCCGACTCCTACCGATCGTTGTTGAAAGGTGAACCAATGGTTTATTCTGCAAAGCCTCTTCTAGGATGCAGAGATGGAGCTGAAGAAGAACCTACTTCACTCTCTTCGCTTTACGCTTCTCTGCCTTCATAGTAGCTTCAATTCTCTACGACAATTGAAACATTCAGCAAATGAATGCAAAGGACAGCAAGTATCCACCACACACACACAACTCTCCTCACCTCTGTACCTCCTAAAGTTTCTAGCAACAATAAGCCAAAACTAGCTGCAGATGGGTTTACTCCATTTTCTATTTCTTCGCTTTCGTTATCCGGATTTGCTTGCCCAGATTAAACATTATCAATTTAATCCACTTATCCCGATTAGCAAGTTTTCGTGCTTCTATTATTTTTTAATTTCTGACCTGGAGTCTCATGGGGCGAGGGAGATGCAAGGGAAGGGGAAGTGAAAGGAAGGCGGCGGCAAAGCATAGCTGGTACCATTCCAGTAAATGTGAAATTACATTTTTACCCATCTTCTAAAATTATTGTCCAATGCAAAAACAAGGCATAACTTTGCCAGAAACGAAACTACGAAGATTGTGGGAAAAGCAAGGGCGAAGAAATATGAAGATCTTTATAAAAATCTGAGCACAAAAGAAGGGGGATAAGCTATTTTATACAACAACAACAAACTCAGTCTTATCTCAACTTAATGGTGTTGGCTACATGGATCCAAACAAAGAAAAGTAGGGAAAACAAAGGTATAAAAAAAAAATTAAAAATAAAAAGGGAGAGAGGACTGCCCAGAAAATCAGAAAATTCTCAGTTAAATGGAGCCTGCTACAACGACCCTTGCCTTCCAATAGGCTCTATCCAAGGTCATACTTGGTACAAGCCCTAGGTAATGCATGTCCTTCCTCACAACTTCTCCTATGGTCATTTTAGGCCTGCCCCTAGCTCTTTTAGCTCCTTCAATCAGGATCATATCATTCCTTATTGGGGCGTCCCTAGGCCTCCGTTGGATGTGGTCATACCACCTCAAACCACTCTCTCGGAGCTTGTCATTGATCGGGGCAACTCCCAAGTCAACTCTAATATGCTCATTCCTTACTTTATCCTTCCTAGTTTTTCCACACATCCATCTTAACATCTTCATCTTTGCTGAAAAAAACTTCCCAATATAACACATCTTAACTGCCCATCATTCTACTCCATACATCATAATCAGACATACAACAGTCCTATAGAACTTTCCTTTAAGCTTTAAATGGATATGTTAGTTACATAGTACTCCGGACACACCTCTCCACTTCATCCATCCCACTTTAATTCTTTGTGAAACATCATCCTCTATGTCACTTTTTTATTAATAATTGACCACAGATATCTAAAATAGTCGCTTTGCGGTATCTCTCTTTCCCCAATTCGCACCATGTCAGAATCTATCATAGAATGACTAAAATTACACATCCTATACTTCGTCTTTGTTCTACTAATCTTAAAGCCTCTTGTTTCCAAAGTAGCTCTCCAAAGCTCTAACTTAGCATTAATCCCTGCTTTAGTCTCATCTACCAAAACGATATCAACGGCGAAAAGCATACACCACAAGACCTCTTCTTGGATGCTCTTGGTTAGGTCGTCCATGATAAGCACAAATAGGTAAGACTTATACGATAGTTAAAATGAGGGAAAGGAAGAACAGTGATCTCAAACATGTTAGATGTATTAGCAGTGAAGATTGTAAAGTACTAATAAGGGACGAGGAAATTAAGGGGAGATGAAAAGGTTATTTCTGCAGCCTACTAAATGAAGACACTTCGAGTAATAGTGTCTCCGAAGACTGCACTATCCATCAAGACAGCACATGTCGTAGATATATACAAAAATTAGAGTGCATGAATATAAAAAAGCTTTAAGGAGGATGAAACTAGGCAAGGCACAAAGCCCAAGTGAGGTCCCAATCATAGTTGTCAAGGCGGCAAAGTGGCCCAAGGTGGTGGAGGGGTGCCTAAGCGCTTAGGCGCCCAAGTGTTATTTTTTTTATTTTCCCTCTTTTTCTAACATTATTTAGTATGTTACAATATATACCTTATATCTATAAAAATAATCAACATTAAACCACATCAAGTCATCAAAAATCAACATTAAGTCGTATCAAGCCATCGAATTTGATTTTTCAACTATTTTTATTGGATTCACATAGGGGGATATTTTCTTATTTATGAATAATATCTTAAGTAAATTCGCCTGGACGCCTAGGCGGCGCCTAAGCGACACCTTGACAACTATGGGACCCCCAATAGAAGTGTGGAAGAGCTTAGGAATATGTTGTTTATCTTGGCTAACCAAGTTATTTAATAAGATTATGAGTACAAGGAAAATGCCAAATGAATGGAGGAGAAGCATTGCAGTTCCGATTTACAAAAATAAAGGTGATATCTCTGAGCTGCATCAATATCTATGCAATCAAGCCCTTCTGAGAAGATAATATATTGTAGCAAATACTGTTATTCAAGCATTAAGTAAGAACATCAATGCCAAGTAATTCAAGCATTAAGAACATCACCACTAAATTCTTAAGGATACAACCTACAAATATTGAAGCAAATGCATATGGATGAGTCATACAAGTTTTTCCATCATAGAATGAATTAACTCTGCTCGCAGGCCAAGATTGCTTCCAACAAACGTCGGGCATATGCTGACAGAGAAAATAAAAAAGGAACACATGAGCCAAAGAAGTATTCAAGCCCAATGACTGTATTATTGGTTTAACTGTAAAATGAATTAGGCTACAGAAAAGCTGAGCCACATTATAAAGAGTGGAAGCTTCAAAATGTAAAATACTGACAAAAATAGACAGAAAGAGTGGCGCAGAAAGATAAGTTAGTTTAATCATTCTACTAAAAATTTTGAAAAGTATTTTGGTAGCTAGTCACTTCCTCTTCTAACTGCAGAGAAGGTTTATGTCACTTGGTTTTTGACATGCACCATGGAGACCAATGTGTAAGAAATGAGTAACACAGAGCTGCAAAATACGAACTTGAAACCAATATAAAATTCAGAGAGGTGACTGAAGTCTCAGCCATGGCTAATTAAATAGATTTTAAATGGCAACCAACAACAAAAGGTTGAATATATTATTACTCAAAATAGGAGCAACAAAGTAAACAGCAAGGGTGTTAATAACTCTCTAATGGAAAACAACAGAATAACCTTGAAAGAGCAATGATAGCTCCTTATCAATAACCCCAAGTACAAAATAGTAACTATAGTCGCAAGTCTGTGCACCCTATCTATTTTTAATATTTGAGAGCTAAGTAGAAAGGCCAATGAATGTATTATTGGTGAAGAATAGGCTTCAATAATAAAATTTTCATCAGTATAAAGAAATAAGCTTACCCAGATAAACAAAAGAGCAACATTTGATTGGAATGGCATCCCTAACAATTAACACGACATATGCGAATTTATAGCCAAGAACAAAGGTCCAAGAAATTGGAGGTTGAGGAAAAAGGACGCCTCCATGAAATACTCTAAAAGGGGTTGTTTATGTTTTCTTAGATTACTAACCTTGCTTCCCGTTTCTGGTCTGCCCTTCCTTCTTGCAACTGTTATCTCATAAATGGGCTTCATATCTACCGGCCAATCGATACCTGGAAAAGACGTATAAACAAGGTTTATTAAGAGACTCAAAGAAAACAGAACATAGGGGGAGGAAGAAACATAACCTAGAAAATAAATCTTGGAATTGAAAAAAAAAATGAATCAATTAAAAGAAAAACGTTGGTTTTAATCCTTCTTTCCCCTCTTCCAAATTATATTAACAGAGTAGATCAAGGTTCCCTATACACACACAAACACAAACACGAAGATGGAGGGGAAAATAGTGACGACGAGTAAATTAAACTAAAGAAATCATCATTTGATGATTGTCAAATCACCAGAGTCCCACCTTTCTAGAGCCTGTATTCTTTGTTTCCATGGCCACAGATTAAAGTTGCAGGGGAAGAAATCTGATGTGGGGTTGTCACAAAGCTTGACCAAGAACCAGGGCTTTTGGAAAAGCTCATACATTAGTAACATAAGCTTTGAAGTCTGATTAATCTGTGTTCCTTCTATGGAAAGAGGGATACGAGAGAAGTATGAGCGGGAGAGGAGAGGGAACTGAGCAGCACCTCCGAGTGACTATTAGAATCGAAGTACGTCCAAAAAAAAATATTCCCTGAATCTGAAATCCATGATTCAAAGTAGACTATAGGATCTAATCGTTACAGATGGGGAAAGAGGGTCTCCATCATGGATAAGCAAGTTCAAGGAATCAGTTTTGGATCGGTATCGGCCAAGGGCAATCTCGATTCTTGGCCGATCCAATACCGATCCACTGATAGGACCCAAGAGGAAAATGCAGCAAGGACAATTTCGTCCGATCAGGTTACTATATCTCCGAGTAGAAAAAGGTTGAGGTTATATATAGGGTTACTCATTACTGAATGAAATCCAAGATTCCTTTACCAAAAAAAAAAAAAAAATTCCAAGATTCAAAATAGATTATGGAATTCAAATTGTTCACAAACACTGGAGGAATTCAATAATCTTGTTTACAGGCTTATTCAGACTCGAGCATAGAATACTACTTTCACCTAGACCATTGTCTTGTTGCAACTAAAATAAAGAAAAGGAAAATGAAATCAAATTAATAGTAAAATCGAAACTTTTGTAATCATTTTTATTTTTAAATAGTATAATTGTCAAATCTTGAAAACCTATTGGTTGCAGGTTCAAAACTTGAAAACAACCTTTCATGCGTTGTAGGGGTAAAGCTGGGTACATTTGCCCTTTTCAAACCCTATAGTAGTGGGAGTCTTTAGTCTTGTGCACTGAGTAGCTCGTTTTTTTATTTTTAATTTTTAATATAATTACTAAATGAGATAAGAGTTTTAGGTAGGTTACATAATGATGTTTACATAACTTCCTTTTTGTTTTTTTCAAAATTTATTTCATTTCCATTCTTTTATTTCATTGCTTTTAGACGCCATTAGTTTCAATTAGGGTTGCAATAGGGTCAGGTTGGGTTGAGGTTTTTTAACCCTAACCCAACCTTGAGTCCCCTTAGTTGGGCCCAGGCCCAGTCCGACTCTGAGTCGAGACCTGAAATATCCAACTTTGACCCGTCCTCAAGGCCGGGCTGACCCTAATGGGCCCTGACCATGGAAAATGGGAGGGGAAGGGAGATGCAGTGACTGGGCCAGGCCAGGGAGAAGAAAAAGAAGACAAGACCTAGCTCAGCCCAAGGCCTCAACCCTGGCTTGGCCCAACCCTAATCCGCTCTCGAGACCAAGGTATCAACACATGCCCTATTCAGAGCTGAGGATGGGCTAGAGCATGCTCGGGCCAATAGAGCCAAAATGGTCATAAGCAAAGTAAAATAAAGTAGGGGCAATATTAAAAAAAAAAAAAAAAACCCAAATAAGAACAATGGTAGATATTGTTCTTTAACGAATATTAAAATGCAATAATCCCATTATTATATTCATGAGATTAACAATGTCCATGGATGATGCACTGTCTGAAAGCATCACGGGATTCATGGAATTCTTAATTTGCATCTTCTTTCTCAGATCCAAGCTCCTTACAAAAAATCCGTGGTGGCAGGGCTTCTTTGTGAACTGTTCAGGATAGATATCTAAGATGAAAAAAGATCAAAAGGAAAAATTAAAAAACACCTCCCATTAAGTCGCAAGCCTCCTACATGGATCATTTGGCTTTTTATGATATTAATTCAGTTCCACTCAACCCAACTCAATTCAGCTACGTCTCTTCCCAAAAATTCCAATCAATGGCAGTTTATTATTCTGTTGTACAGGTGAAAATAACCCATTTATGTTAAACTTCATCAATAGTATCAGTTTCCAATGGCTCATTCTTCCATTGAAGAGCTTGAGCCAGAGGAGATGGATTTTCCCCTCCTGCCATCCTCATCATCAAGCATTTACCCAGAGGACTTACCATATGTTCATAGGGTGGGAGTGCCTACCAGACACAACCTCTTCAAGGAAATCACTGCAACAATCACGGAGATATTCTTTCCAGATGACCCTTTGCGTCAATTCAAAGGCCAATCTGCTTCAAAAAAGTTTATGTTAGGCCTGCAATCAATTTTCCCAATTTTAGAGTGGGGGAGAGATTATGATTTAACAAAATTCAAAGGAGATCTCGTTGCCGGACTCACCATTGCTAGCATTTCTGTACCCCAGGTAGTTAAGAGACAGTAAAGAAATAATCTTAAGAAAAGAACCAAATAATCTACACATATAATGATTCTAACAATTTCTTTAACTTGTACAACAGGATATTGGATATGCAAAGCTTGCAAGTCTTGCTCCTCAATATGGGCTTTGTAAGTTTTTTGCATCACTGATCAACACTTTTTTTGGATGATTTCAACTTTTATGGATTTATTAAATTTTTTCCCCCTGTTGTTTTGAGGAATTTTACAGACTGTAGCTTTGTCCCACCATTGACATATGCCTTCTTGGGGAGTTCGAGGGATATAGCCATTGGACCAGTTGCTGTGGTGTCTCTCCTGATGGGTTCCATGATCAAGAATGAGTTTGATCCTGTTAACAACGCGGCTGAGTATACTCGACTGGCATTTACAGCCACTTTTTTTGCTGGTATCACTCAAGCTGCTCTTGGGTTTTTTAGGTTTGTGAATTTTATGTAATGTTGACTTCATTTATTGTTTCAAGCTCTCCTTGATTTTGTATGTTTACTTGATGTTTTTACAACTGAAGATATCATATAATACTGAAATATTTTTTATGGTCCTATCTCTAGATTAGGATTCTTGATTGACTTCCTATCTCATGCCACTATAATTGGGTTTATGGGTGGAGCTTCCATTACAATTGGTCTTCAACAGCTTAAAGGTTTTCTTGGCATACAAAACTTCACACAGAATAGTGATATTGTGTCTGTTATGTGCTCTGTGTTTAGTGCAGCACCTTATGGGGTAGGTAATCTCTCTGTCCTTTTGTTATTCATGTGAAACATAGTTTCTAACACAATTCACAAAACTTATACTACATTTTGCAGTGGAGCTGGCAGAATGCACTTATTGGAGCATCATCCTTGATTTTCCTTCTAATTGCCAAATATATTGTAAGTGTCCCCATTCATGTACCTCTATTTACCTAGGGTTTTATAGTGTTTAAAGTCCTCTAACCCTTGCGTGGTATGAGAGAAAACAGGGAAAGAAGAATAAGAAGCTTTTCTGGGTGTCTGCAATTGCGCCATTTACTTCTCTTATGATAACTACCTTTTCTGTGTACATTACCAATGCACAGGAAAATGGTGTTCAAACAGTAAGTAATACACTTTTTTACCATTTTTATTTTTGGAATTTTAAACACAAAAGGCAATAGTAATATCAGTAACTGATAAGTCTAGTAATGTATGAAGGTGAAGCATATACATAAAGGTAGAAATCCGCTATCTGCAAATGAAATTTATTTCACTGGGAAGTACCTAGTGTCAGGTATTAAGATTGGCGTCGTGGCTGGTATTATAGCATTAACGGTAAACCAATTATGATGCCCATTTCTCAAATTCTCAAGAAATTTAAATGCTTGAATATTTCCTGCATCTGAATACGAATGCTTTGAATTTATAGGAATCAATAGCAATTGGAAGAACATTTGCATCAGTCAAAGACTATCAAATTGATGGAAACCAAGAAATGGTGGCCTTAGGACTGGTGAATATTGTTGGTTCAATGACTTCTTGTTATGTAACTACAGGTATTAAAAAAATTATCACCTTTCCCCTGTAAGGATAGGGATCCACAACAACAATGAGATGATTATATGACTTTTAACCATGAATGAATCACACATCTTTAGGAAGTCAAGAAAGAACAACGGATGACTGGTACAAACATATTATGAGATCAAAATATTGCATAGTAGATACATCAAGGAACACACAAATTTTGGTTAGGTCATCAGTGTGTCTCAAACCAAACATTTCTGTCTGTGTGATTAATGAGCTTTTCTTCACTTGCAGGTGCTTTGGCTCGCTCAGCTGTGAACTTCATGGCAGGTTGCCAAACTGCTGTCTCCAACATTGTGATGGCTATCGTCGTTTTACTAGTTTTAGAACTGATCACCCCCGTCTTTGAGTATACCCCAATTGCCGTTATTTCTTCTATCATTATTTCGGGCATATCTGGCCTGATCGACATTGAGGCTGCACTGCTCATATGGAAGATAGATAAATTCGACTTCACTGCTTGCCTAGGAGCCTTTATTGGTGTGGTTTTTTACTCTGCTGAGATTGGACTCTTAATTGCAGTAAGGAATTGGTTTTATAAATTCTAACATTTTAAGACCATCTGTCTAATAACATGGATTAAAATGTGTCTCCATTGCTCTTTGTGGTAGGTCTTCATATCCTTTGTTAAAATACTCCTACAAGTCATAAGGCCACGTACTGCAATACTGGGAAATATTCCCAGAACAACAGTCTACAGGAACATCCAACAATATCCGGAGGCGACCAAGGTTCCCGGTGTACTTATTGTGAGAGTTGATTTTGCAATATACTTTTCCAACTCCAATTATGTCAGGGAAAGGTACATTTTTTCATGCAAACAGTCGTCCATCAACTCTGTAACTTCCTTCAGCTTGTACTTGTAATTTGTATCTTAAATCACTATATCTATAATCCTAAGGAAGATGGTGATACATCCAGTAGGGCAATCACACATCCAATAATTCCTGTTTAGAGTATTACCTTTATCCTATAACAGAAGAGGTCACCTTTTAAAGAGAATTCTCCCTCGTCTCTAGGTGTACCAGTAGTTTTATATCTCGCGAGGCAGTCCTGTTTCCCACAGCTTTAAGAAACAACATAAGGTATCAGGAACAAACTCATCAAAGCAAATTTCTTGCAGGATCTTGAGATGGTTAACAGATGAGAACGAGAAACTTAGGGCAAAAAACCTACCAAGAATCCAGTTCTTGATAATTGATATATCTTGTAAGCAATCACAAATTGTTCTTTTCTGCTGCAACTTTTTTCTATTAGATTTCTTGTTCAGCACATATTCTTATGAAAACCATCTTCATAATATGGTGCATAATGTCACAGCGGTTACTGACATTGATACTAGTGGCATCCATGCCTTGGAAGAGCTAAACAGGAGTCTCCAGAAGAGATATGTTCAAGTAAGCAGACAAATAACTCTATTGGGTTCTATCCCACCACCAACAACCCCCATCACACACAATTATCAAACCCTTATGAGTAAATTGACATCAATCCTGTATTCCTTAACATAATAAATGGCTTCTTAAAAAATACACAAAAATTCATGTATTTTATACCTTAAGATTCTATTTTTCATGATCCTGTACTACAATATCATATTGTTTATGTTTCATATGTTTGAATTTGAAAATTGTAACTGTACATAGAAGTATGTTTCTGAGAGATGCATACTCCTAAAAGTATGTTATTTACAAATTATGCTCAAAACATTAAAGTCATCGATGATGGGAGTTTTTTAGGATATGCCATCATATTTTTGTTTTAGTACCTTGTAGTTATCATTTATGGCAGAAGTACCTAATTAATCCCATGTCTTCCTTAGCTTGTCATAGCAAATCCGGGACCAGTGGTGATGGAAAAACTTCATGCATCCAAGTTTATAGACTTGATCGGAAACAAGAATATCTTCCTTACAGTCAGAGATGCCGTGGAAACATGTGCTCCTAAGATGGTATAACAAGAAGGCTGAGAATATCGATGCCTACCTTTCTTCAATACATCACTGAAGCATTTCGCACTTCGAGTATTAGAAGTGGAAGTTTTGCACATTACTAACACTTACATAAATGAGGAGGAAAGAAATGCTTATATGTGATACAGAAAATTGGAGACAACAGGTATAGTATTTGTAAAGATGTACATTATTAACACGTGTATAATTGAGTAGGAAAGAAATTTGTATATGCGAAAAGAGTATAAATAAAAGAAAATTGGGGACAACAGGTATGGTATGTGTAAATAAAGATGTTTGAGTCTTTACATTGTCATTGATTTGTTTTAACTTAATAAAGATGTAAGAAAGATTTATCTTACAATTAGATCCTTCGGCCAAGGGCTCAGGATCTTCTGGACCATCATCATTATGTCTTGATGATGTGCAGTCCAAGAATATATGGGGGCATGAGAAAGAGAGGAGATGGTGGCAATGATAGTGCAGGGGATTGGAGGGGTATGGGATTGTTGGGTTGAGTTCTGCTCTGTTTTTTCTTTTTCTTTTTCTATTTAACCATTTAACCTTTCAACGGTTTGGGCATTGCCAGGGACAAAGAACAGTGGGAGGGGATGAGAGGTTAAAGGATTAACGTTTTATTTCTTTAAAGTAAGTCAAAAACTTGTTGTGCTCTGTGTAACCATGGTTGGTTACACCAAGTCTATCATCATACTGAATTTCCCCTCCTTCCTATAATAGGAGGACGATTTGCTCCGTTCTATAAAGAGCATAAACGGTAATGCAAAAATCATGTACTTCACGACCATAATTACCCTTTAACTTATATGGTGGACAGGCTCACAGAGAATATTTCTTTAAAAAAAAATTATGATGAAGGATGTTTTGCACTTTTCCCCTCTGTTTCGTTTTGAATGGATCCCACTCCCTAATTAAGTGGACTGATGAAAGGAGAGTGGTCGATGGGAGGATCCCAAGCCTGGTCCAAAATCTAAGTACCTAAAAAGCTGCAAACTGGAATCAATAGGGAGTCAACGGAAATAGCATGGCTGAGCATGCTTTTGGCCTGCATTTGGATATATAGTGAAATAGGTTCTAGATCTGTGAATCCAATATTCAAAGGAAATGATAGATTCTAATATGTTGAAACAATTAAAAACATTAAACAAATTCTTTTGGCTAAGCATGTCTTTGGCCGCATTTTGGGTAATGTTTATGGAATCTTGGACTCGAGATTCAAAAGACATTGACAAAATCTGTTATATATTGAAAGTTGAGATAGATTCTTCACAATCTGGAAATAAACATAATCCAGATGCAATAAACATTAGATAGATTCTTCACAATCTGGCAGAGTTTCAACTTTATTATAATCCTCCAGCTGAGAAATGTTAAGCCATTCAACCATCACAAAGAGTAGTAAATTCTTGGTTTACATTAACAAGTAGCTTCAGAAACTATTTATCTCCTATCCTTTTATCTGAATAGTTCATAATGTGGACTAAAATTAATGACATATAGCTGAGACTGAAACAAAAATATGATAGCATATACTATCTGAATAGTTCATAATGTGGACTAAAATTTATGTCCTATTTCACTATATTGTTCCAAATAATTATCACATTAGTTATTTCTAAGAGATACATACTTTTAAACTAAAAGAAAGTTATTCCCATGTCTTAGTTTCTCATAGCAAATCCTGGGCCAGGGGTGATGGAAAAGCTTCATGCATCCAAGTTTACAGACTTGATCGGCAATGAGAATATCTTCCTCACAGTCACAGACGCCGTGGCAACATGTGCTCCTAAGATGGTAGAAGAAGCCTGAGAAGATTGATGCATACTTATCTTCAATACATGTCGCTGAAGCATTTTGAATTTTCGAGTGTTAGAAGCAAAAAGCTTTGCACTTAAATAACACTAGAGTAGAATTCATGAAAGCTGTGTTTACATATGAAAGAGAGTGAAGGAAAGAAAATCGGTGACGAGAGGTATAGTGGTGGTGCGAATGTAAAGAGGTTTAATTGTTTTTTATCCTGATCCAGGGTAGACAAAAAACGGCTAGAATTTAACTTAATAAAAATATAGCTATTTCCTCTATTAAACCTAACCCAAATGTAATAAATATTATATGGATTCTCCACAATCTCTCCGAGTCTCAACTTAATCACGGAAGGATGAACAGAAGACAATTGCAGAGGCAAGTGGTTGAATCATGATTGACATTGCAGAAATTTTATATTACCTGAAGAGCTGCAGCCCAGGCAATGAGGAAGGACACCAACCAGAACTTCTTGTCCTTGAGCAATTGCCGATCAGTGATCCTATATGCCTCTCTTGGCTTTGAGTTCCCAGAAAAGTACGTACTGACCTGGGATGGACGAAGATCGAGGAGTTGCTTCGCTTCTATGGACCTGGCTTTCCTCCAGCCATGGCGGGAGCTGAAGGATCCAGCCCAGCCAAAACGGAGGGGGAGTTGGTCATTCATAGGGTGGGGCCTGCCTGTGAAATGACCCAAACATCCCTGTCTTGGGCTGTTGGCTGGGCTGGATCCTCCAGCTCCTGTCACGGCTGGAGAAGAGCCAAATTCCACCTCCTATAACCAGCTTCAGCGGACCTGGCTCGCCTCTAGCCGGGGTGGGAGCTAGAGGATCCATCCCAGCAAAAACAAGGGGGTTTTGGTCACTTCATAGAGGGGCCTGCCTATGAAATGACCCAAACACCCTTATTTTTGTTGGACTGGATCCTCCAGCTCCTGCCATGGCTGGAGAAGAGTCGAGCAGATCGTCTTTTCATGCGAAGTTGGGAATCCAAACAGTGATAAGCCAAAACAAGAACTTGGACTGAGTTTCTTCCCATTCCAGAATGAGGCCTGTTGTTGGTCTTATTCTAAGAATTTAGAATGAAATGCATATCAAACAACGTTTATGTCATTCCAGAATACATTCTAGACCTAGAACGTGTTCTGAAAATACATACCAAACACAACCTAAATGTAAGTTGGTAAAATGGAATAGTTAACCTAGGCAACCTGACTTTAGCCATGTAGAGGGATGATTTGGATAATCTAAACCATTAGAGAGAGAGGTTTCCAATCACCTCTTAGCTTTACAAAACAAGCAAATTTTTTTAACACCTAATTGTTTTGTAATTAATTTTGGGTAAAGTACACGTACCTCCTATAACGCACCCAATATTCCTCGCATTCCTTGCGCCATCACGCACACCTTTCAATATTTCACGCTTCGCCAATATTCCACGCACTCACCTTTCAATATTCCACGCATCACTCCCGCTTACACCCCAAATGCCGTAGCTCCAATCTGTTAAATACCACCGTTAAATGCCAAAATTTTGATCATTTTACCCTTTCTTCTATGTTTATAAATTTGAAAAGACCTAATTGCCCTGACCTATTTGTTCATAATATGAAAAGACCTTTTTGCCCTGACCTAATTTGATAAGACCTTTTTACCCCCACTATTTGTTCTTAAGAACCTAACCTAATTTCATTACCAAAATGCCCTTGTTAGGGAATAATTATCAAAATACCCTCATCTTCTCCAAATCTCATCTTCCCCAAAATCTGCCCAACCAATCTGCAGAAACAAACCCTAAAAATCTAGACCTTTTCGTTTGAGGAAATAACTACCAGACCACAAAAATTCTAAAAACCCAACAAAATCGCAATCAAGGGTAACTCAGACCGCATGAATTAAAGCATGCATACAAACATCTCCTAACCCTTACCCAAAATTCCCAGCTGAAACAAAGATTACAAATCATTATCCATGGGGGAACGGGGATTCAAAATAAAAGCAAAGAAAGGAAACCGAAACTTACCACTATAGTTGACGAGAGCAGGCATGGGTACAAAGATCCGAAATCGCAAAGCTTTTCAAAAGAAGACCCTCGATCGAGAACAAAAAAGATAGAATCAACCAAGAACAAGACACAAATAACTTGATACAGTCCAATAACAACCGAATGCATTTACAGAAATCGAATTCCTTCAAAGATCATCAAGAAAAGCAGAAACCCTAACGAAGAGGGCAAAAAAAGAGTAGAAGAGAAGAAGAATGAACTATTCCAATTATCTCAACCAAAACCGAACCCTAAAAAAGAGGCATTGTCGAATTAGGAAACCATTTTTCTGTTTTCTCTTTCTCTGCTTCTACGTTGTTTCCCTTCTCCGCTTCCCTAACAATCCATCTTCTTTGTAAAAATTCGCTCCAGATTAAGAGTTTTCAGAAGAAACCCAAGAAAACCCTTTATTTTTTTTTCTTCTCTTCCAATTCTTTATGGGTCTATCTCCGCCTGCGTGTGCGGGAGATTATTGTGTTTGTTTCGTCAATGGCTGTTCCTTCGAACGTCCCTGCACCTGCTTCACTTTATGTTGGAGACCTTCATCCTGATATCACCGATGGACAACTCTTCGATGCCTTCTCTGTCATCGATAACCTTGCATCTGTCAGGGTTTGAGAGAAGTTTCAGAAATGGAAGATGGATTTTGGGGAAGTGGAGGGTATTTTGGTAATTATGCCCTAATAAGGGTATTTTGGTAATTAAATTGGTTAGGTTCTTAAGAACAAATAGTGGGGGTAAAAGGGTTTTATCAAATTAGGTTAAGGCAAAAAAGTCTTTTCATATTATGAACAAATAGGTCAGGGCAATTAGGTCTTTTCAAGTTTATAAACATAGAAGAAAGGGTAAAATGATCAAAATTTTGGCATCTAACAGTGGTATTTAATGGATTGGACCTATCTGACATTTGGGGTGTAAAACAGGGGTGGTACGTGGAATATTGAAGGGTGATACGTGAAATATTGAGCCACTTAGGGGATATGAGGAATATTGGATGCATTATAAGGGGGTACGTGTACTTTACCCTTAATTTTTTAATTTCATTGATCTAAGATATTATAAATAAAAAAAAGAAAAAAGTTCTCTATCTAGGCCCGGCCACACTCCCATGAGTCTATCTCTCTCCTCCCCATGTAAAAAGACACATTTACCCCCTTATTTTAAGGAGGAGAGAGATAAACACAAGGGAGTGTTGGCCTATGCCACACTCCCATGCAAAAAACTACCTCCCATAAAAAAAATGGGGAAGTAAGAAATCCTTGGAGGTTAGGTAATCATTGGTATTGAATACGTGTTAAATTTAGAACAAGATGTTATAATTTTTAAAGAATGTGTATGATATGAACCTTCATATCATACTAACTCCCTCCCCCCAAACAAAAAAAAATACTTCATATCATTCAATTTATATAAAAAATTGATCTATCAATATTTTTAATTTATCTTTGCTTTTTAAGAAACATTTTATTAGTCACTTTTAGATGTAGGTAGGTTGCCCTTCAAGAAGTTAGGGGCTCACTCCTATTCAGTCTTTGGAGTCAACGACGTTTGGCTCATTTCAAAAGCTCAAATAAAAATCGAAATATTTCAAGGGAAATTTACACGTACCTCCCTAAAATTTTTTAGGTTTATTGAAAGGGAGTTGGCAGTTTCTCCTTGTGGTCCCCAAAATATATTCCCTCCTTAATTTGTGGGATCTGATTAATGGTGATATGTTAGGAGTTTTCACCAAAAAAACAAAAAAGAAAGAGAGATAGTACAGTCTCCCTCTTGACCAAATATATTATATGTTCAATTGAATGCTCATTATTACCTACGTTCGGGGAATTCAACATTTTTGTTTACTTGTATCTCTGATTGTAGACACTGGTTTCGAATGATCTCCATCTTCCATAAGCAAATATGTCAGCACTTACTAAAATAGTGGGGATGGGGAGGAAGGACTGGTAAGAGAGTTTCCATCTTGGATAAACAAGTATGTCAGCAATTACTAGTTGGTAGTTGAAGGCAGGTTTTGAAACCTTATATAGAATCATATCGAAGTAAAGTAACTAGTTACTTAATTTGAAATCCAAGTTTCAAAGTAGACTATAGAATCAAAATTGCGACACATACACTAAATTAATAATTAGGAATCCAACAATTTTTGGTTTGCATGAATTTGATTTTATAAATAGGTTACGATGGATACCTAATTTGGATAAGCAAGTGTCTTGACAATTACCATAAAAAGGTGGGGGAGGGGAGAGGGACTCAATCTTGAATAAACAAGTATGTCGATAGTTACCATAAAAGGGTCGATGGGGAGGGGGAGGGGGGTTGAAGGGGGACCTCAATCTTGAGTAAGCAAGTATGTCAGCACTAACTAGTTAGTCGATGAAGGCAATCTAGATTCTAGACCAAATGTTTTATAATTTTAATGTAGAAAGTGTGTATATTTCTCTCTCACAGTCTCCTTCCTAAATACGTGGGTCCCTTGTATGTGAATTATAAGGTACCCGACGGATGTTGGCTTGCCATAGTAAATGACAATGCATGCGAGTAGCGCGTAGATCCCCTACCCATATTTAATTGCAGTCATATCTAAGTAAGGCTTACTTGTTACTAAATCTGAAATCTAAAGATTCAAAGTAGACTATAGAATCTATAACGCGCTACACATGGGGGAAGAGGGTTTCCATCTTGGATGATCAAGTATGTTAGGCGTCTAGACAGTTGGGTTTAGCGTAAGTCCAAGGAAAGGTCAAGAGTTCAATCCTTCTACCCCCAATCTTTTTGAAACAATTGAAATAATATAGTAGTATAATAATAAGTGTGGCCCAGTGGGTCTTCTTGCTGGCCCCTTGTGGGTCCTTGGCTGGCCTCCGATATGGGGTTAGTACTAAAAAAAAGTGTGCCAAGACTTAGTAAATGAAGGCAGGTTTTTGAACTCAGGTCTAGAATCTAGATCAAATTCATTATATGTTTAATTGTGGTCATATCTCATGTTACTTTTATTGAATTTGAAATCCAACTATAGAATCCAAATTGTATACAAACACTGAAATAATCCAATAATCTTGTTTACATGCATTCTATTCTAGATAGGTTTCAAACATTACTTCACAGGGCATATGTCACCTAAGAAAAATTCATGGAATTCAAGCTCTATTAGTTTCAAGATAAAATACCCATAAGTAAAATGAAGTTTTTAAGAAAAATATTTTATTTCTTCAACATTGCTTTAAGATTTAGTATGTGATAGTTAGCCCACCAAAGTTGAACAAAAGAGGCAGGGTTTGGCTGAGAAAGGACGGGGGTGAGAGGAAGTGGGTCAAGTGGCTTCGTTTCATGGAGTGTACCCTATTCTGCTCATTCCAAATTACCCATGTATCTTGTTTCGGTTGAAAAAAATGGAAGGAATATTTAAAATGATTTTTTTTTAACATTCAAGATGAAATTTCATTTTTAACCCTCGAATTGAATTAAATATGTGCCTTGTAAACCAACTAGATAAGGAGATTTGATGTTTTGTAATGCTTTAGGAAAGTCATGTATGCTTGTGATGCTTATATTTTGCCCTCTTGACTCCTCATAAGACAAGGATAAAATTTTCCTTCATCGCATGATGAAGGTTCAGACACCATCCTAAGGTTCATAAAATCCCTATAGAGTTTTAATATGTTCTCAAAATACCCATTTCCCCCTCTCGCAGCCATTGAGAAGCCTTTGGTGAATGGAAAGGCTGAAGGAAAACTCAGTCAATAAAGGCAAAGTCTAAAATTTGGGTGAGTCTGGAAAAAATCTTGAGGTTGACTCCTTGTTCTGCCGTGTGGTGACTCAGATGGTGCTAAAATTCTATAGGTACGTAGATCAAAACGTTCGCATGTCAATTTTCCACAAGAAAAAATCTAAATTTAAAAGTGAGACTGGAAAAATTCACAATAGTGGTTTGAGAACTAATGGACGTTTAGCCATACACAAATATGCATATCAATATATAAAAAGGTATTTGACTGAATTAGGCTTTGAAATTTGACATGTGACAGACTATTCTAGACAATTTCTTTATCCAATAGCCGAAATGGCCTACCCAGATCTTATTATTATTATTATTTTTTATAAATTTAATAATTACCTGTTTTAAATTGAAACAAACAAAAACTTAACATAAGGGATTTTCTTATAATCGGCATGGGATAGTTTCTTTTTCTATTACATTTTATGGAATTTAAAATCCATTATTTTATTAGAATTTATTTGCAATGCTTCTTTCCCCAAGCCCTTCTGCATTAAATTGGTATCTTCCAAGGAGATCAAACAATTCAACTAACAATCTGTGCAGTCCTCCTGAACAACAATTTCCTATAATTAAATAAAATCCAAAATAGGAACAATGATAGATACTGTTCTTGAAGAATATTAAAATGCAATAACCCCATTATTATATTCATGAGATTAACCATATCCATGAAGCATTACAGGATTCATGGAATTCTTAGTTTGCATATGCTTTTAAAAACCAACAGGTGGCAGGGCTGGAAGAATCCATTATGTATTTCTTTTTGACTATCCAGGAAAAATATCTAAAATAATAAACAGTTCAAAGGAAAAATTAAAAAACACCAAAACACCTCCCCTGAGTAAGCCTCATATATGAATCATTTGGCTTTGTATAATTCAAATGTTTTTGTTAAGCTCAGATTTAAGTTCCTTACTAAAACTCCAACTGGTGGCAAAAGTGTTTCTTCTAATTTATTTTCACTATGAAATGTCCACCAGAGGCAGGAAGAACCCATAAAGTATTTTCTTTGAGATCTGGTCAGGAAAAATATGTAAGATGACAAACAAATCAAAGGAAAAATCAAGAAACACCTCCTCTAAAGTCTTAAGTCTCCTACATGAATTATTTGACTTTGTATAATTCAGCTGTTTTCGTTAAGTGTAATGTTAATGCAGTTCCCCTCAACCCAACCCAGCTACATTTCTCCCAATAATACCAACCCAACTGTGTTTAGCTATATATCGTAATTTAATATTCTAATCTAAGTGTTATATGCAGCATGTAAGTGATCATCTAGGGCCATCCTTACTGGCCATTAAAGAAGTTTGACATTGAGTTTCAATTGAAACCCTTATAAATAAGAGCTTCTGTTGGACCTTATATGATAGAAGACTCCACACAGCTTAGTGTGTAGTCATCTAAGTTAGCTCCCTTCCACTTTGTTAAGGTGAGAGCTGCTTACAAACAATTTCTTATCAGCCAAACTAAGGTATGATGTTGCTAAGTTAGTAATCTCCCCCCCCCCCCCCCCCCCTTTTTTTGTAGATTGTATGAGATATTTCCAGTTTTTGGATTATATGGTATTCCAATTTAAATCAACACCCATAAACACAAATGGTTCTATGGGCTCTTTAACTTTTCAACTATGAAGGTAATTGGTTTTAGAGCTATAATGTGATTGTTGAAAAGGAAGCCTATCTCTTTAAGTGTTGTACATTATTGAAATGAAGACATTTAGTAGTATCATATCATTTCGAAATTCCAGTCAATGACAGTTTATTATTCTGTTGTACAGGTAAAATTTCCATTTGTGTTAAACTACATCAATAGTATCTGCTCCCAATGGCTCATTCTTCCATTGATGAGTTTGAGACAAAGACCGATATTGCACGCCTGCATTCCTCATGCATTTACCCAGAGGACTTGCCACGTGTTCCCAAGGTGGGAGTACCTACCAGACAGAACCTCTTCAAGAAAATAGCAGAAACTACCAAGGAAATGTTCTTTCCAGATGACCCTTTACGCCAATTCAAAGGTCAACCTCGATCAAAAAAGTTTATGTTAGGCCTCCAATATATTTTCCCAATTTTAGAGTGGGGGAGAAACTACAATTTAATAAAGTTCAAAGGAGATCTCATCGCCGGACTCACCATTGCTAGCCTCTCCATACCACAGGTAGCTAATAGACAGTAAAGAAATAATATTAAGATAAGAACCAAATTATTTCAACATATAAATTATTCTAACAATTGTTTTGACTTGTACAACAGGGGATTGGATACGCAAAGCTTGCAAATCTTTCTCCCAAATATGGGCTTTGTAAGTTTTTTGCGGTGTTGAGTAACAAGTTGCTTTAGATTGTTGCACTTTTAATGGATTTATCAATTTGGTTTATTATTTCATTTAGCTCTTTTGGTTTTTTTGGGTGCTGATTTGAGGATTTTTACAGACTCTGGCTTTGTCCCACCATTGGTTTATGCCTTCCTGGGGACTTCGAGAGATATAGCCATTGGACCAGTTGCTGTGGTGTCTCTCTTGATGGGCTCCATGCTCCGGAATGTGATTGATCCCGTTATTAATGCCACTGAGTATACTCGACTGGCATTTACAGCTACTTTTTTTGCTGGAATTACTCAAGCTGCACTTGGGTTTTTTAGGTTTGTGAATTTTATTACATGTATTTTATTTCCTATTGACTTTATTTATTGCCTCTAGCACCACTTGATTTTGTTTGTTTGTTTTTTTTTTTTTTTTTTTTTGGCCTTTTGCAACTGAAGATATTGTACAGTACTGAAATGTTTTTGTTGTCCTATCTCTAGATTGGGATTCTTGATTGACTTCCTATCCCATGCCACTATTATTGGGTTTATGGGTGGAGCTGCCATTACAATTGGTCTTCAACAGCTTAAAGGTTTTCTTGGCATAGTAAATTTTACAACACAGGCTGACATTGTGTCTGTTATGCGCTCAGTATTTAGCGCAGCACCTCATGGGGTAGGCAATCTCGCAGTCCTCTCATTCTTCAAGTAAAACATAATTTCTAATACAACTGATCACTAAACTCATCTATTATATTTTGCAGTGGAGCTGGCAGAATATACTCATTGGAGCATCATTCTTGATTTTCCTTCTAATTACCAAGTATATTGTAAGTGTCCATTCATGTACCCTCTATTTACCCAGGATTTCATGATGTTTAAAGTCCTCTGACCCTTGCATTATGGTATGAGAGAAAAACAGGGAAAGAAGAATAAGAAGCTTTTCTGGGTGTCTGCAATTGCACCATTTACTTCTCTAGTCTTAGCCACCTTTTTTGTGTACATTACCCATGCACAGCAAAATGGTGTTCAAACCGTAAGTTATAAACTTTAAAATTTTTTTATTTTATTTTCAACACAAAAGGCTATAGTAATATCAGAAACTGATAAGTCTTGTAATGTATGCAGGTGAGCAACATACAGAAAGGTATCAATCCATCATCTGCAAATGAACTATATTTCACTGGGACGTACCTAGTTTCAGGTATTAGGATTGGCGTTGTGGCTGGTATGATAGCATTAACGGTAAGCCAATTATGATGCCCATCTGTCAAATTCACCAGAAATTTAAATGTCTAAATATTTCCTGTATCTAACTACACATGCTTTGGGTTTATTAGGAATCAATAGCAATTGGAAGAACATTTGCATCAGTCAACGACTATCAACTCGATGGAAACAAAGAAATGATGTCATTAGGACTGATGAATGTTGTTGGTTCAGTGACTTCTTGTTACGTAACGACAGGTATTAAAAGAATTATTCTCATTCCACTTTAAGGACAGGCTTCTACAATAACTAGAAAGCATGAAGGATGTACATATTGTGCACATGCATGAGTTTAGACATAACAATATCCATAGCCAATCAGATGACAATATGACTTTTAACCACCAATAAAACACACATCTTTAGGAGAACAAGAAAAAACAAGGGATTGTTGATATGAATATGTTATGAAGTCAAATTATTGCATTTTATAGAAGACAATTGCTGGCATGGTTGGTTGGTACCTGCCACTCTGCCAGTAGAGCGCAGCCTCCCTAAAGGCCATGGGTTCAACTATTCTGTCTTCACCTTGTGCCTTCAGGCACACCTACTTCACCCCCCCTGCCCACAGCCCTCCCCTTTTACTTCCTCACTCCCTAAAAGTTGTAGTCAAAGTCCTATAAAAAAATCCAAACATTTCTAACTGGAATTAATGAGCTTTTCTTTACTCGCAGGTTCTTTTTCTCGCTCAGCTGTGAACTACATGGCAGGTTGCAAAACTGCTGCCTCCAACATTGTGATGGCAATCATCGTTTTATTAGTTTTAGAACTGATCACACCCGTCTTTGCGTATACCCCAAATGCCGTTATTTCTGCTATCATTATTTCGGCCGTAGTTAGCCTGATCGACATTGAAGCTGCAGTACTCATATGGAAGACAGATAAATTTGATTTCCTTGCTTGCCTCGGAGCATTTATTGGCACAGTTTTTGACTCTGTTGAGATTGGACTCTTGATTGCAGTAAGGAATTGGATTTATAACTTCTCATATTTTGACATCATCATTCTAGTATCATCAACTTAAAGGTGTCTCCATGGTTCTTTGTGGTAGGTTTGCATATCTTTTATCAAAATACTCCTACAAGTCACAAGGCCACGGACCGCAATACTTGGAAATATCCCTAGAACAACAGTCTACAGGAACATCCAACAATATCCGGAGGCAACCAAGGTCCCCGGTGTACTTATAGTGAGAGTTGATTCTGCAATATACTTTTCCAATTCCAATTATGTCAGGGAAAGGTAAGTGCTTTCTGCTACAATAGTAATTCATACTGTATCTTTCTTCAGCTTGTATTTGTAATTTGTAAATTAAATCACTATGTATAATTCTAAGGAAGATGGTGATATATCCAGTAGGGTTATCACACATCCAATAATTCCTGTTTAGAGTATTACCTTTATCCTATAACAGAAGAGGTCACCCTTTAAAGGGAACCCACCCTTGTCTTTAGGTACCAGTAGTTCTAGATCTCTTGATACAGTCCAGTTTCCCACAGCTTTTACAAGCACAATAAGATGTCAGGAACAAACTCATCAAAACAAATTTCTTGCAGGATCTTGAGATGGTTAACAGATGAGGACGAGCAACTGAAGGCTAAAGACCTACCAAGAATCCAGTTCTTGATAATTGAGATGTCACGTAAGCAATCACAATTTTTTTTTCCCTAATCAGATTTCTTGTTCAGAAGACGTACTTTTGAAACTCATGTTCGTAATATGGTGTATATATGTCAGCTATAACCGACATTGATACTAGTGGCATCCATTCCTTGGAAGAGCTAAACAGGAGTCTCCAGAAGAGAAATGTTCAAGTAAGCATACAAATAATGCTATTGTGTTTTATCCCACCACCACCACTACCAACTCCCTTCTCCCCCCCCCCCCCCACCAAAAAAAAAAACAACTGGTTTACAGTGTAACACTACAAAGACATGTTCTACCTGTTAAAAGAGGCAGTGCAATACCAAAGACCCTCCCTTTTCAGGTTCTACCTGTTGCAGGAAATGGCTGCAATGCTTGGTTTCTGCCAAACATGTGTTACGCTGTGACTATTATAAGTTGGAGTATTTTCTAAAGTTTTGCCCAAGGAGGAAAATGACAGAAACTTTCTCCGTTTATCAAAGAAAGAAGTTTTCTTCTTAAAATTTCATACAGAAAGTTTAGTGTCTATAAAGGATTAAAAAAAATATGCGGGAGCGCAGGGGCCACACGTGCACGGCAGCCAATGAGAGTGCACGCGCTGGCATCTTGGTAGGTGGGATTTCCACCTTCCATGGGGGCGGTGCGGTCATTTCGCCCCTCTCTGTGTCTGGGGGTGCCCCCCCCCCCCCCAACCCACAGAAAATTTTCCAAAAAATATATAGAATATCTAGAGAGAGGGAGAGAGCCCATATTCCCTGGAAATATACTCCAATTATGAAACCATTTCTAGTAAATTGACATCAATTTTGTATTTCTTAACATACCAAATGGATTTGTGAAAGACAAAAAATCAATCATTTTATACCTCGACTGTATTTTTCATGATCCTTCATTATATTATTCCAAATAATTGTCATTACTTATTTCTAAGAGATATATACTCCTAAACACTAAAAGTATGTTATTCCCATGTCTTCTTTAGTTTGTCATAGCAAATCCTGGGCCGGAGGTGATGGAAAAGCTTCATGCATCCAAGTTTACAGACTTGATCGACAATAAGAATATCTTCGTCACAGTCAAAGACGCCGTGGCAACATGTGCTCCTAAGATGGTAGAAGAAGCCTGAGAAGATTGTTGCATACATATTGCTGAAGCATTTTGAATTTTCGAGTGTTAAAAGCGAAAGCTTTGCACGTAAATAACATTAGAGTAGAATTTACGAAAGCTGTGTTTACATGTGAAAAGAGAGTAAAGGAAAGAAAATTGGTGATGACAAGTATAGTGGTGGTGTAGTTGTAAAGAGGTTTAAATTTTTTATCCTAATCCAGGCTACACAAAAAAACGGTTAGAATTCATAGAAATATAGCTATTTGCTCTATTAAACCTAACCCAGATGTAATAAATATTATATGGATCCTCCACAATCTTGCAGAGTCTCAACTTGATCATAATCCTCCAGCTGAGAAATGTCAATCATTCAACCATCTGAGTATTAAATTCACTGTCTACATTAACATGTAGCTTCAGAGACCAATTATGTCCTATCCTTATATCTGAATAGTTTGTAATGTGTACTGAACTTTATGAGATACAGCCAATGCTAAACTCAACTCTCCTAGAAAGGAACCAGATTACAATTTATTGATAGATTTGTTGGGAAGAGGTGTGGAAAACCTTCCCACTTGTGTAAGTCAAAAAATGCAGCAGTTCATGAAATTGTATGCAATAGTGGAAGCAAACATAAGCCAATCAAACACCAAATTTAATGTGGAAAACCATTCAATGTGAAGGGAAAAACAACGGGACAACTCCGAGAGCAATCCACTAAAATCAAATAAGGATTACAACGGTTCACCTCTCAAGTTTATGCCCAAAACTTGAGATTACAACAAGACTGAAAAAGAACAAGCAGCACTTGAAGACTTTACAAGGTTACCTCACACATCAACAAGATGTTACTGAATCACCTCTAAAAGTGTTAAACCCATGCCCAAGAACCTGGTTTAAAACTTGGTCTAACCTCTCGGTCCGTTTGAACCTCGTGTGTAGGAGGGGGAGCGTATTATGCTTGTGAGTTATGGGCCACGATACTCAAGCCATCTCACAAGATTGTCGATCGTGACACGAGGAAAGTCGTTGAGGATAGGTTCATAGACAGAGATAGAGGGAAGTTCGTCTACGAAGGTGCATTCTTGGAATTCTCTCACTCTGGGGACCCACAAGGCCTGCACTTGAAGCACCCATTTCCACTTAGCGATGACTGGGAGTAAGCCACTATTCACACAACCCATGCTTATGTATAATCATTAATGTATAAGTACTAAGTTGGGCTTGGGCTTAGGACTTTAGAACTGTCTTATTGTAACTAGAACCTGGGTTATGGGCCTAGTAGAATAAGAGGCCCAATGACTTAAACTAGGACCTAAGGTTAGTCCTAAACCAAACAAGCCCTAGTCAAATAGACCTAAAGATTTAAGACCTAACCAAACATGACCTAATGCCAAGGTGAGGTAAATAGGGGCCAAACTACTATTCACCTCACATTTGAAGCCCTAAATTGTGGAGAGGAGTGGAGAAGAAAGAAGAAGAAAGAAGAAGAAGAAAGAAGGAGAAGGAAGAAGAGGAAGAAGGAAGGAGAAGGAGGAGGTAGTGGAGCTCAAACTACCATCATCAACCCCTTGGTAAGCCTTCTCTCTCTAACCCCACATCTCTCTTTTTTTTCCCCATTAATTTCTTGTTGAGTGGTTATAAAGAACCTACCATTAATGGCTTCACCAACCAAGGTTGGAACCACCAATGGAAGGTGTTTATGACAACTTATGGGAATAAATAAAACCCTATAACCCCAAACCCCTCCTTCCCTTTGAAGTCCCAATCCCTACGAGTAAACCCTAGGTTAGGGTAATGGGTTGGGGGGTTCTCTAATGATTGTCAATGCTCCTATAATGAATGGGGTTTTGGTTACATAATCAACCTTATATAGGTCTTACTCCATGTATCCTGCCATATACTTACCCTTTCCATGTTGTGAGTAGAAACCCTACAAGACCATAATGATTATAGATTTAATGGGGTTGGAGTCCTACCCTTTTAATAGCGTAATATTCATGGCCAAGAAGCCCCTAAAGCACCCTCGGTATACGCCATTTTTGGCCAAACCCATGGAACCCAAAACCAATCTTGGATTTGTGATAACAGTAGGACAGGCATGAGCGACAGGCAAAAGCTTCCTGCTGTGGAAAACCCAGGCTTCGTGCCTGTCAGCTACTGTCAAGGACAGGCATGAGCGACAGGCTGAAGCTTCCTGCCTGTGGAAAACCCAGGCTTCATACCTGTCAGCTACTATCAAAGACAGGCATGAGCAACAGGCAGAAGCTTCCTGCTTGTGGAAAACCCAAGCTTCGTGCCTGTTAGGAGTGTCAGCTACTATTAAGGACAGGCAGGAGTGACAGGCAGAAGCATTCTGCCGGTGGCACTGTATCAGCCCTATACGAACTCTTTTGGGGCCCACCTCTTATGACCCTAATACACTAACCTCACCACACATTATGCACCCTCTTTAGGTTGACTCACCCGACTCGAGGGCGTACTAGCGTGTGGGACGGAGTACTTAGTATTGAACGCCAATTCGAGGAACTCAATATTGAAAGCTAGATCGAGAACCAAGGTGAGTGAGTTAAGCAATCGTCTTAATTTATGGATTGTTTGTGTGTCATGTCTTGTGAATGCCATTCATGTATGTTTGCTATAGTATATGTATGTCGTTAAGGCATAGGATGATGTATGTATATAGAGATTGATAGGACTTTACATTCTTGTCTTGCGATATTTCTATTACTTATGACACTGTGGTGCGAATGGTATTGGATTTGGGTATGGGATCCAGGTGCCGATTGGTGCTGGACCTGAGACTCCCATACAGTGGATTGAACTCATGGCATGTAGAGTTAGGTTTTGAAAACGGGATCCAAGTGCCGGTGGGTGCTGGGCTTGGGATTGCCGTACTTATAATTGCATTAGAGTTGTCTACTGCATTAGGTGGAAGCGGGGTTGTGACCGGCCGACCGCTTTCGGTAATCACATCCTGTACTTGTTTGTGTATGTATAGGCTAGAAGGGCGAGAGGATAGCCGGCCGACCGTATTTCGGTATCTATGGACTCGGCCTCTGGCTTATGCATCTGCGTACCTTACTCATACAATAAATGAATGCTGGCTAGGATAAATGTACACCCAGTACTATGACCCTTACCGATAGGAGTTTAGGTGTCGGTCAAATCCCGAGTCTTGACCGTTATTCGAGGTACAACTCACCGGGAAGTTCGAACGCCGACCGTCATTCGGGCTGAATGCCAGGACGGGGTTTGACTCGAGGGTTTGCGTACATCTCTTGGAGGAGACCGGTACGGTAGGCTTCCAGAGCAACTCGGGTTTGTCATCGCCGGTATACCATCCATTTATGGTACCGATGTCAGGGATGCTACCTAGGTGTTGCTATAGTACTATACCTGACTTAGTTGTGTTGTTAGGTGGATAACAATGAAACTATACATCATCATACATTCATGTAGCATGATTGTAAACTGTATGTGATGTACGGTTTACCTCAGTGGTATGGGACACCTTGATATCCATCCATCATGTGCGGCTTGCGGTCAACCTCATTCATTACTACTTGTGCTTGCTTGTGTGGCTTAGCCACTCATTGGGCTCAATGGAGCTCACTCCTCGAGGAAACATATTTTTAGATGTTGCAGGTACATTCGAGCAGGTTGGCACGGAGTACGAGGCTCCCGCTGCTGGATATGAAGATTGGTGGACTCCGGAGATCGTGGAGCATGGACCGGAGTGCTACTGTGAGGTGTGTTCCCCGAGGGAACAGTGATTATGGTCTTGTCGCCGTCTTTTGTTACACTTTGATACAGTTACTTTTTGGTTCTTAGTGTATTGTTTTGCTTTCCTGTTATAAGAGATGAATTGTATGAACCATTGGTAAAATACATAGGTCCTGATGGGAAAGGTCGTGCTGGCGTCTTTAAACTCTTTTAACATTATGATACAATGTAGTTCCGCCGACTCTGATGACATTTATATTAATACTTTCCTTTTATCTATTAATTTGTCGTTGTGGATGAGTTAGTCTTTGATACTGCATCAGCGATTCTGGTGGTTGGGGAGCGTATTTGTACACTCCGGTTGCATTTCCCATGGTTCAGGGATGGGGGTGTAACAAAAAGCCACCAAAGATATCTCCCAAAGCTTGGAGAACCCAACCGATAAGCACAAAATTGCAACTTCGGTTACCTGGCTGATGTAGAGCATGAGATATAACGTTAACGGCTTTAAGAATGACCCCATCCGTAAAAGTAAACCTCCTGCAGAAAATATGTACTGCTTCTCCAAGAACTCTAAGAAACTCTTCTTCTTAGCTTCTCAAACAAGCTTGCCTCTTTCTCTTCTCTTTTTCTCTCTTGAGAAAACCTACTACTACTTATCCCCAAAGTGACTCTTCGTATAACTACAAAGACCACTAAACCAAGGTAGTGTTTGCTAACTTTTTTGTTCACTTGACTTCACATGAGCTTAACCCAACAAACATGGGGCTGGACCCAACATGGCCCAACACCTAACAATATCCCCCTCCAAACCCATGAGGACTCCCCATACTAGAGGCTCATATGGCAGCCATGCCTGCCAAAATCTCTGCATAGTTCATGCTTCTCTTTTGGCACTAACTTTTTCATTAGATCTAGTGGATTCCAATCAATATGAATCTGTTGATCTTAATCAACCAACTTTCAAGGACATATCGAATCCAACGGTACTAGACCTCAATGTGTTTGGTCTTAGAGTGGAATGTAGCATTCTTTCATAGATCAATGAACAATTGTATGCTTTAGTAAATTTACTAACAGACAAGAGGATAAAAGGAAATTCTGGTAGGTAACGAAAGGAAGACAAAGACAAAGAAGAATTGGGATGAACAGTCCCAATGCCATTGACCTTTGCTAACGAACCATCAGCCAAAGTAACACTGGAAGAAGAATCGTGAAAGGAGGAAACTACACCTAAAACACCGGACATGTGATTGGATGCACTTGAATCAATTGATCTAGGGATGAGAAAAAGATGTGAGACGTGCAGTGGCATTACTTGTCTGGACAAAAGTATCAGGATCATTTTGCTCCTGGTGCAAAGATGAATTCTGTTCGAGATCTATTATCGTGTGTTGCAAATCTTGGATGGGATTTTCAACAACTGAATGTAAAAAAAAATGCATTTCTTAATGGTGATCTCAAAGAAGTTTACATGGACATCCCTCCCGGTTTTGACTCATCAATACAGTTGACAAATTGTACAAACTCAGGAAATCACTCTATGGCCTGAAACAGTTACCACGTGTTTGGTTTGGCAGGTTTCAAAAAGCTATGCAAAAGTTTGGATACAAGCAAAGCCATGCTAGCCATATCTTGTTTGTTAAACTAAAGGATGGCAAGGTTATAGCTCTAACTGTCTATGTTGATGATATAGTGATTACCGGTGTTGATGAGACAGAAATCTTTCTATTAAAGGCTAAGTTGGCAGCTGAATTTGAGACTAAGGACTTGGGACAACTCAAATACTTTCTAGGGATTGAAGTAGCCCGATCCAACAAAGTTATCTTCATTTCCCAAAGAATGTATGTCCTAGATCTTCTTGATGAAATAGGGATGCTTGGTTGTAAGCCTATAAAATCCCCTATTGAAATTAAGCATCAACTTAGCAGTACAGGAGGTGAATTTGTAGATAAAGAGAGATATCAGTTTCTTGTAGGGAGACTAATCTATCTTTCTCATTCTAGACCTGATATTGCCTATGTTGTAGGCGTTGTTAGCCGCTTTCTACATAACCCAAAGACTATTCACCTTGAAGTATTATACAAGATTCTACGATAGTTAAAGTCGGCACCAAGAAAAGGTACCTTGTTTTCAAATAATAGAAGTTTGAAGTTGGAATCCTTTACTAACATTGACTGGGCAGGCTCCATTGATGACCAGCCTCCACTTCAGGATACTGTACCTTTAATGGAGGAAATCTGGTTACATGGAAAAGCAAGAAACAATCCATAGTTTTCAGATCTAGTGCAGAGACAGAATACCGAGCATTGGCACAAAGAGTATGTGAATTCATTAGGCTAAAGATGCTTCTTAGTGATCTAAGAATGACACCTGATGGACCTATGAGGCTCTATTGTGACAACAAAGCTGTAATTAGTATAGCTCATAATCCAGCTCAGCATGATAGGACCAAACATGTTGAGATTGATCGGCACTTCATTAAAGGGAAACTTGAAGAGGGTCTGATCTGCATTCCATTTGTTACTACTGAGAAACAATTGGCAGATGTATTCACTAAAGGATTGACAACTAAATCGTTTCATCCTATTGTTTCCAAGTTGGGCATGAGAGACATCTACGCACCAACTTGAGGGGGAGTGTTGAAGATAGGGATTATTATGTAACTCGTCTAGGTTCATTCTATCTGTATGACTACATAAGGATTGTGACTCAGTCTTAGCTAGCATACCTTATTTGTACTCCTCATTTTCACTATAAATAAATGAAGGCCTCTATCACTCTGACAAGCCAACACATTCTCTCAATTCTTCTCTATACAATTAAAATTTTGAAATAAAAAGAATGCCAATTTCAAATAGTTTATGATTGTGGAAAGTACATCAGTTGGATAGAACTATGTAATTAATAAGATTGAAAAGACCTGCAGCTAATGTGGGCAGAAGCTAAACTTTACCTTAAATTCTTGTAGTATGGATGAACTTCACTAGTCCATATGCCATAACTAATTCGCGTAACGTTTATGGTGCCTTGGATTGAGTTTTTATATTAGCATTGCAGAAATGAAGAATGGGATTCTGCATTATACAAAACACTGAATATCATCCAGCTCATTGTATCTAGTGTGATAAAAGAAACAACATAAATTACTATATTTAAAAGATTGAATGAATAAATGTTTATTACCTTAATATAGTGGCTTCTCACTTTGAGTTGTCCACAATTTGATCATATGCGACCATTCCCAGTCATTTTGTGGATTTGGTGATAGAGTGTGCTTTGAATCTGCCAGGTCAAACAAGATATACCAGGAATGACAAACCACTATATGAGCACAATTTGAAAAGCCGTGACATGGCATTCACCTGAAAAAGGAAAAAGATTATATTAAAAAACATCACTACAGAATGGATGGTCTAGCATATCGAATCAGTTCCGAGTCATAGCTGATAACACCAGCAAATGAATGAAATAGTAGTTCTCACAAGATGCATGCTTTGATTAGCTTATACATGTATCGCTGTTGCTAACCATTCATATGATCCAGCAGGCCGTTAATAGTTAATACTATTAGGGAGAGGGTTGGGCACGCCGCTGGCTTTCCTGGAGCTAGCGGCTCTGCCCAATGGAGAGGATGGGATGGGGAGAGCAGGGGGGTCATAATCATTAAGGATGGGAGAGCGACAGACTCAGGCTGGCACAGCTCCAGCGTGCCCAGCCTTTACCCATACTATTATTATAAGAGGAGGCATAATAGGTACGATAAAAACGATGTTTCATTTCAGTTTGGACACCAAAGCTGAAGTTGCTATAGGATCCATAATTTGTGTTTCCACACGCACCAACAAACTGCAACTCACTTGAGTAGATTCCCCTATTATACAACATGCCTTGTCTATAAACACTACTAATCCAACCTCAAACTTTAAAAGATGTACATAGGATCATATTGTAATTTGTTTTTATGTATAACCATTTATCTATTGATAGAGACCAAAAAACCTAGATGGTACGCATAATATTACAAGCCCAAAACTGCAAGGCCCTTGAGTCAGCTTAATGGGATTGTAGTGAACAGCACTCCTCTCCTAAACTTTCAAACAGGTGCATCTGCTGCCCTCTACCATTACCCTAGACTGTCCAGTCAACAGGACCACATCTTGTCAAGACCATAGCCCAAAATTCTGATTGATCAGTTGAACAATACATTTTGAGTACTTTGTTACTCAGAAACTTTATTTTTATATACTATAACACAAAATTGATCCAGCAATTCCTTCTAATCGAGCCTCTCGATCTACGAGAATAGGAAAGAGCGAGAGCTCACTAGACCCGCCTCCCTAAGCTACTGGTTTTAAGAATTCCTTCCCAGATCCAACCTTCTTCATTTCTGGGTCCAATGGAATTCATAGGTATGGGAAGAAGCCCCATCAAATAGAGATTTTTTCTTTCGACCATATTTAGATTGTTAATACGAAGCAACAATCTTAGGCAACTAACTCTGCCAGAAAGCATGATTTTGTTTACATTAGAGGTCTGGACAGTGGATTCTTCAAATTGAGGCATAAGCCCTTAATTCACCCAATGAGCAAACGAGGGTAAAAGAATAGGAACAGACATTCAATATACTTGGCTTCAATTTTATTTTTTTTCCGGGAAAACCACAATATATTCTAATGAATGCTTAATTAGTTCCTGATAGCATCAAAGCAGGGTAGAGATAACATTCCTTTATGGTTTCTGCATTGCTCAATGATTAACCAAATACATCTCATGAAATGAATTTGAGAACGGAGTAGAGAATTAAGTCTTAAGCAGCAGCCTTTGCCATCTTTGTAGCAATAGTACTAGGTCCAAACCAAACTTTTGTTGAACTAGCAACCAGGAAAGACACACATAACCCCATCTTTTTTCTTGTTTTCTTCACAGGTTCTCCATTATAGTATACATGAGTCTCACAACCAATTGTACAACTTGCATAAAATGTAAGGCCATTCACAGGATAAGCTCCATCCAGCCTGCTCTTTTTTTTTTTTTTTTTGATGAAACCATCCAGCCTGCTTTGGAAGGATAATAAACCTATGATATCCTACCCACACCCTGTTCAGCACTTTCAAGGGTTCGCCCTCTATTTGCCTCAGTCCATTTCCAATCATTAAGATAAAATGAACAGTAATTAAAACAATTTAAGTAATTGAATTAAACAAAGACACCATGTAAACCACATAGTGCAGGAAGAAAACCCACCAAGCCACCATGGGCCAACAAGAGAAAGGTGGAAGTATGAGAATACAGACCTGGAGGGTATCAGATATCAGTCCATCAATAAATCTGGAAATGAGGAATGTGTGCTATTATTTGAAGCCAACCCCGGCCTTTACGCCACTGATAGCATTTCTTCAATTGAGGACAGCCTCTGATAGTCAATCCTCTGATGCAATTTGGAGTTTTGCATCCCTTCCGGTAAGACATCGAGTTCTTGCACTCTAAATTCAAAAGAGTTCAAGTGATGAGAGGTCTGCCAGGCCCAATCTAATGAGTAGATACAAATTATGACATTCCATTATTGGTATGTTAGGCACAATTACTTTCGAATATAAATCAAGTTGAGCTAACTGATTCAAATAAAGGAACTAGGAAACACAGGAGAAAGAACAATAAAGCCAAAAACAATAATAACAAGGTTCATATTCCCAAAACCATTTTGGGTTTTGTCCCAGAAAAAAAAAACACTTTGGGTAAGGAAAGAAAATCCACCAAGGTCCCATGTGGGACACACCCCATGAACAACTGCAAATATCCTTGTTGCAAGAGCTTTTATTTCAACTCCCACAGACAAGAAAAGAGATAGAGAGAGAGAGAGACTTCCACAGGCAGGTTTAAAAAAAAAACCACAAAAGAAAGAGTAAGTTAGACAATAATGCGAGGGAAATGAGGAAGGGAAAACGAAATTAAAATTCAAAAGAAAGAATAGGATGGTGTATGAGAGGACTGACCTGGAGAATAGGATATTCGATCAGCCTGTCAGTGGAACAATTCCGATATAAGGGATGTGGGCAATTTTTTTAGGCCAATTCCCATCTTCACCCCTCTTATATTTTTCACCCAGTTGAGGACAATAGATTATATTCAAACGCCTTAGCGATCTGAGGTTTTGTATCCCTTCCGGTAAAGACATCAAACTCTTGCAGTGTGAGATGAACAAGTCTTCAAGTGATGAGAGGTATTCCAGGCCCTCCGGCAGTGCCCTAAGATTTTCGAGCATTTCTATGTGGAGTTTCTTTAACAATGTAAACTCTTGTATCCAATCCGGTAAGAACATCAAATTAAGGCATTCCCCAATATGCAACTCTCGAAGTATGGAGAGGTTCTTCAAACCGTCTGGCAGTACCCCAAGATTTTCAAAACCTGCAATATGCAGTGTATGTAAAGATACGAGGTCTTGTATCCAATCAGGAAAGGACATTGAATTATGGCATCTCACAGTGGACAATTTCTTTAATGACATCAAGCAACGGATCCCTTCAGGTAAAGACGCCAGATTAGGGCATCTATAAATTTCCAACTCCTTAAGTGATGATGTGAGATCTCCCAAATTCTTTGGTAATACAGTCAGGTCCTGACTGTCTCCTGTATCCAACCCCTGCACTTGAAGTGACGAAAGGTTTCCCAAGCCCTTTGGTAATGCTTCAAGACCCGGACAATCAAATATCCTCAACTTTTCAAGTGCTACGAGATTTCCCAGACTCTCTGGTAATGCTATGAGACCTGGACAGTCACATATGTCTAACTCTCGGAGAGATGAGAGATCTCCCAAACTGTATGGTAATGCTACAAGATATGGACACTCAAAGATCTTCAGTGTCTGTAATAACCTCAGGTGTTGCATTCCATCTGGTAAAGATGTCAAATTATCGCATCCCTCGATTATCAACATTTGAAGGGACGAGAGGTTCCCTATGCTATCTGGCAGAGCCCTCAGAATTGAACAATTGCTTACCTGCAATGTCTCTAGAGATCTAAGAAGGATGAAAAACCCATCCGGTAGAGTAGCAAGACTATAACAGCAATTGATCTCTAGTATCCTGAGGCTGATGAGGACTGGCATGCCGTCCTCCTTATTAGGAACTCCTATGGAAATCAGCTTCTTACATTCCTGTAATCTAATGGCCTCCAAGGAAGTGAGTCCCTTCAGTCCTAAAGATCTTAGATTCGTGCAGGAAACAATCTGTAGTCTACGGAGAGAGCTCAAGCCTACTAAATAGAAAGACATGATGTTGGTGCATTCGTCTAGCTGGAGATCCTGAAGGGATGATAGATATGAGCTTCCATCCATCCAAGTAGGAAGTACCAAGCCTGTGAAACCCCGTATCTGCAATGAAATTAAATTTGGATGAGGTTGGAGATCTTCTAATAATGTTTTACAAACATCATTATCACTCTCCGGGTAGTTCCATTCCAAGCACAATTCTCCAAGTCTTGGTTTTCCTTTTAAATTTGCCACTGTAGCATTCTTTTTTGCATTCTTCTCCATCTCCAGATTGTATAAATTCAAACCGCGCAGTTGCTGTAGATTCTTGAGCTCCTGAATACCAGCAGCTTCAAAATCCTGTGTGTCTAAAAACAAAGATAAGGTTTGGAGGTTAGTTAACTGCCCTATACCTCTGGGAAATCTCAATGTTCTGTCATCGAATTCTAGATGCCTCAAGTTAATCATCTTTGTTACTCCTTTGGGCAACCTCAAATAATTGTACCAACGTAATACTTTCAAAGTCTGCAAATTATAGAGATTAGTAACTGATTTAGGTAATGTTTCAAACTTATTTCCCAAAAGGTCAAGATACCTCAAATGCTTCAGCTCACCGATTGTGGATGGCAAGCTTTTAATCCTGGCATCATTTAAATCTAGTACAGGCAAGCTCCTGAAGTTCAGGAACATATCGGCAGAAATATGATGACCACGAATATTTTTACCCAACCAGAGATGAGCACAGACTCTCTCCATGATATGAAATTTTTTTGGAGTAGTTTCTATGCAACCAACCAATGATAGGTAGCGAGTTTCCAGTTTTGGTTCTACCTTATCAAAATCCTCCACCATCATGCATTCATTTCCAATGATAAATTGTGCAAGATCATGCACAAGATCATGCATCTTACATGCTACTTCCTCTCCATATTTGTCTCTCTCTACATCTTGGAAGAAGGAATTGCACACCAGAGACTTGAAATATTCATCACCAATATCCTCCATCAATTTATTACAACCATTGGATGATTGAAGGAGACCTTCAGCCATCCATAATTGGATCAAAGTCTTTTTCTGAATTCTATAATCCTTCGGAAACATGGAACAATAAGCAAAACATCGCTTCAATGGTAAGGACAAATGGTCATAACTCAATATTAGCACTGATAAAATTCCATTTCCATCTTCTGATATATTCCATATTTCACTATATTGGATTGACAACCACTCATGTTCATTCTTTTTAGAGTGCATCAAGGCACTTAGAGATTTTATTGCTAGGGGGACACCTTTACACTTTTCCACAAGTTCCTTTCCTATTCTCACCATATTTGAATTCTCTGTTGCTCCTCCACTCCCAAATGCTCTTCTTCTGAATAAAGACCAACTTTCATTTTCTGATAGCCCTACCAAATGTTGAGGTGGATGTGTCCCCATTATTAATGCAACTTCTTCTTTACGTGTTGTCAAAACAATTTTGCTTCCTTTGGCACCAATTACCAATGAAGCTCTCAAGTCGTCCCATTTTTCACGGACACCATTCCAAACATCATCTAATACAAGAAGAAATCTTTTTCCTCGTAAATTCGCAGCAAGCTTACATTGTATAGCTTCAAGGTTTGATAAATTTGGCTTTTCTCCAGTAAGAGATTCAAGCATTTCTCCTACCAACCTTTTGACATTAAAATCATCTGACACACAAATCCACATCCTCTTACGAAAATGTGCTACAACAGACTCATTGTTGTAGACAATTTTTGCGAGTGTTGTCTTGCCAAGACCCCCAATTCCCACTATAGGAATTACTGAAAGTTCTTCATTACAGGAGCCAATTAACATATCAATCAGCATTGATTTTTCTTTTTCCCTTCCAATAGTCTGTGAATTATCAAGGCTAGCATCAGTTTCTCGATTTATATCATTTGCAAAACGATCATTTACATCCCCTACCTTAAAATTGAGCATTTTCATGTCCTTTTCAATCTTATCCAGCTTTTTGTTGATGTCCTTAATCTTATGAGCCATCCTGGAACGAAATACAATTTTGTTTCTGTGCGAGAAGAAGTGGTATACCTTTTTCATCTTTGAATTTCGAATATCTACTTTACCTCGCATGGCTTCAAATGAAAACTCATCCAGTACATCATCCACTTCATAAGCTACATCCTTAAGCCTTTTCAACCAGAGCCTGATAGGTTCTTCTTTCACTTGCCTCATTTCCGCATCTCTCAACACCGCCTGGATCATGGGAAAGGTCTCCTTAAGTTTGTTGAACTCTTTTTTCATACCCCAAATTAGAATGATCTCTTCCTCAGGGAAAGAGCTCAGTTTCTTCAATATTTCTATTGCACCAGCGAGAAAAATTCTTTCAGCCATTCTTTGTTGGTCACAACAAGAAAATGAAGTAGAAAGCTAAAAGCTTAAATCGCAATTAGTCTTCTTTAAACGAATGCACTTACAAATGTTCTTATCTACAAATATGTCGATTTTTTTCCATGAAAATATTTTAGAAGACCTCAGGTAAAAGACTCGTTAGTCTACTCGTTAGTCTATCATGAATCTATCATGAATCTTCCTTTTAAGTCTTTAAAGTCAATCAGGCAGACTTTTTCGAAGAAATTGCATGCTCTTTTAGTTGACTTTGCATTTGAGAGCAAGTTCCCCTCTCCCCCCCCCCCCCCCCCAAAAAAAAAAAGGGATACAACTTCCACCTCTCCTTCTCCCCTGCTAATTTATAAACCCTAAATTACCCCTGGTACCTTCCCCTCTCCTCCCGTGTCCTCAGGCCTCAGCCCACATCCGCCCGCCACCATCCCTTACCCTGCCTCTGAGAAGCATGGTCGTGTTCCTTACTCCTTTTCTTGTGTTACCTGAACCATGGATGTGGAAGCGCACAGTGGTTGCAGCTAGGGTTAGTATATCTTCTGGAGATGTTTATCGTTTTAGATCGTTATCAGTAGCTTTGGGTTTACCGGATAATCCTGAATGTATTGCAACCTCGATAAGAAATCATTTTGCATTTTACCAAAACACAGGGACACTGAGACATAAAGCTATGCGATTGGAGTGAGATCTCTCCGACTACATAGGGAGACGAAGAACCATACGCATTAGAAATCAGAAATCTAATTGGTGAAAACTAAAACGAGAAATTAAAGAAGCAAAGGAAGGCCAAAAACTAGATGCAAATCCAGGTAGGAAAACCAAGAAAAATATCGAGTTTAAACTTGGAACTTGAAAGGAATCGAAAATCCTACCTTCGCAGAGATGTTCCAGAGATGCCGTGGTTGTTGTTGAAGTAGTGGAGTTCTTAGAAGAACAGAGACCTCGCAGTATTGAGAGGGAAGCCGAGGAGCAAAGATTGGCGGAGGAGGTAACAGTAACAGACGGCGCCGGTGGTGTTAAAGGCGGAAGAGAAGTCATCGCAACAACAGAGATGAGGGAATGAGGAGTAGAGATTGTTGGGCGGCGACGAGAAGAAAGGCAGGCAAGGGGACAGTACCGTTAGCTTGTTGACACAGCCTTCGGTTGGGGATGCAGGCACAAATTACCAGCAAAGTGAGAAACAGAGCGAAAATGGTCACTGCCAGATCCCTCGCCGGTATCCGAACCAGAATTACATCCACCACTTCTTCCTTCTGGAGAGGACTCCTCCGAATCTGATAGACTCATACTTTCCTTCCTTCTCAGACCTTCATTTCAGTTCGTTCGTTCGTTCGTTCATTGCTGAAAAGTGAAACCCAAATTTTTTGAACTAATACGTTTTTATAGGCCAAATCCCGAATGGCGGGAATCTCGGCTCTCAGACTAGATTATAAGAGAGAGAGAGAGAGAGAGATGGACAGGGTGGGCCGGTAGGGTGTAGGGACCGGGAACGTGAAATGGATGGGCAGGGGCGGACCGCGAACGTGGGCCGGAAGATGATACGGGAGGAGAGGGAAAGGTATCAGAGATAATTTACGGTTTTAAAATATCAGGGTTAAAGGAAAAGTGAAAGATATTATCTGAGGAATCAGAAGAAAAAAAAAAAGAGTTAAGAATAGAAGAATTAGAAGACTTTTGAGTAAATATCAAGGTTTAAAATGCAGAATCCGATACCGAATCGGAGATATTGGGATCCGAATTGGCCTTCAAGAACCCTAGAATCAGTCCGTAGATTCAAAAACAATAAAATTTCTAAGGTTGAGTGTGAAACGGTGCAATCAGATCGATTGAAATCGGGATTGATCACGGTCGATTCCAATACGAAGTAAAATTTAATCGATGGCAGGGGCCCGGTGCAAGGGCCAAGATGCTGCCAGACCTGATGTCCTACTAGGCCCATGACCCCCCCCCCCTTGTTGGTTTCCTCTCTTTTGTTGTTGGCCTATGTTGCGCAGAAAATTATCTCCTCAGGTGCTTTGCCTGGTACAGTTCCCTAGTGCCTCTAATAAGAAGGGGTGGATCCCACCTAAGCAGTGTGTTCGGGTAGGGGGTAAGGGGGTCATTTCCACCCCCTATGAAAGGAACCGTACGAACTATACCAAGCAGGGAACCTAAGAGGATAAAGATCCATGTTGCCTAGGACAACAATGGCCGTCGAGGCTTCCCTCTTCTTCGATGACCTACAAACCCATAAAAAATAATAAAAAATAAAAAAAAGAAGATGAAGTTGAGGGTGTAGGCTATGGGTGCAAGTTTGGCTTTGTCAGCCCAAATAGGACCTAGGCTAAGATACCTTGGCTCTAAGGGCGGGTCAGGGTTGGAATTTTTTTACATTGGGTCAGGGTTGTGGCCTCGGGCTAAGCCCAGTGGGCCCAGCCCAACCTTGTTTTAAGTTATACTATAGAATATATAAACTTTAAATGGCACACACATTGTGTTATAAAATATATCAATTATCAATATGAAAATAATAAGTGATATAATATATTTTATTACAGTGTTATTTTATTTAAAATTAATAATTCTCTCCTCGATCCAACCCAGCCCATGCATCTCTCTTCCCCCATTCCCATAAGCAAGGCCAAACACAGTCATCTCAGCCCGACCCTAACTCAGGGCCAAGGTTGGATTTTTCAGGCCCTAAGTCAGGGTCAGCTCAACCTGGGCCTGGGCCCAGCTAAGGGGACTCAGGTTTTAAATCCCAGCCCAACCCAACCTTGTCGTAGCAATAATGATGATGGAGGTTGTTAATGTTGATAGACCATAAAGTTGGTGTATCAACTTTAATATTATGATTGCTATGGGCTTGGATCTTGTTTTTAAAAAAGAAGGGGCCTTATGGGCCTATTATATTGGCAGCCCTGAGCCCGAATAGGGCCTAGGCTGAGATACCCTGGCTCTAAGGGCAGGTCAGGGTTGGAAATTTTTTACCTTGAGTCAAGGTTGAGGCCTTGGGCTAAGCCTAGCCGGCCCAACTCGACCTTGTTTTAAGTTATACCATAAAATCTGTAAACTTTAAATGTCACACACATTTTGTTATAAAATATATCAATATGAAGAGCCTGAATCAGGGCCAAACATCTCTCTTCCCCCATTTCCATAATCAAAGCCAAACATGGTCAGCCTGGCCCAACCCCGAATCAGGGCCAAGGTCAGATTTTGTAGGCACTGAGTCAAGGTCAGGCCAGGCCTGGGCCCAGCCCGACCCAACCCTGTTGTAACCCTAATAATGGTGGAGACTGGAGACTGTTAATGTTGATAGACCAAAAAGTTAGTCCATCAACTTTAATATTATGATTGCTATGGGCTTGGATCATGCTTTTGAAAAAAATAAAAAGAAGGGGCTTTATGGGCCTATTATATTGGCAGCCCGTATCTGGCTAGACTCGGGACCCCTTTGGGTGTCCCGTTGGCCAACCCGGTTGACTCGATTTGATAAATGTTGACCTAACCTGGTTGAAATCCATTTGATTCCGTAAAATGCTTTTGTTCATAAAAGTTTTAAGAAACTATTTTTATGCTTAAGGACTTATTATTTAAATAGTTTTAAGAATTAATTTTCATAAGTTATTTAAATGTCACCTTTGGGGTACACTTGGATGAGTTAAATAGGATATTGACGAAATTACCAACTCTAGATGTTAAGATCAAAGAGGAGGACAAGACACCTTTCTTATTGGTTTCACAACTTCATTCATTTAATCATATTATGACTATATTGCTATTTGATAAGGAGGTTACTGCCTTAATTATATGTGGTGGTCAGGGCAAAGGTAGATCAAATGAGAATCTAGATGAGGTCACTCAAAATCTAAAAGTTACAAAATAAATTGTTAATATTAAAAAGGAGGCCGGAGGTCTTATAGAGAAGAATTGTCCAAAACATAAGTAGGATAAAAAACGGAGAGTTGAGATGGGTCTCAAATCACAGAACCATCTCTTCTTTGTCCCTTAACGGGCAGAATTTGCAGAGACATTAGGAGCCTTGCTCCCCCTGCATTCAGGTTGATTTTGATGTTCTGTCAAAAGCTCAGCGGGAAGCAATAGAATTTGAAGGGGATCCCATCTGATCAATTGATAAGTTGGCTTTTTGCTCAAATATTGACCAATTGTGAAAGGAGAGAAATTTGAGACTACTCCAAAACAAGACTAGGCTTAAACTGTTGATAGTTTGAGATATTATAGTGGATGTTTGAGATAAATGCAAAGCTCCCCCTCGAAGACAAGCGCCCGACAAGATTGGGTGGGGTGGGGTGGGGTGGGTGTGTACTGCTGATTGTATTGTATTGTCTTTTTGTTTCTTCTCTTGAGCGTAACTACTGGGAGTTGTAGATTGTGAGCCATTTGACTAGGTTTTTGTACATTCCACCTTCTCTTTCCCTTTGTTTGCAATAAATTGATAGGGAAAAAGAACGTTGCTTGATTGTGGGCTTTTACGTGCAGACATAGAGTTAGCGAAATGATCACCCTGTCCCAATATTGGATATGGGAGTGCACACTCCCATTGGTCTCCACGTCACATGACCAAGCAGCATTCTCTCTCCCAATTTAATATTATCTATCCAAAAAAAAGTTTCAAATATCATTGGGCAAAGTGATAATTTTATCAACCTTCCCTAAAAACAGAAAAGAACCCATGTATCTCTAGTAAGAAACTCTTCAGTGGGATCTTTATCACCTTCAATTCCCTGTCCGGCAGCCCAGTTCCCTAGTTCGTCTAACAAGGGGGTTGGGGGGGGGGGGGTAGAATGATCACCCTACCCCTGCCCAAACACTCTGCCACCATTCTCCATTAGAGGAACTGGAAACTGGGCCGAATAGTGAATTGGAGGAGATAATTTTCCCCTCCATTGATTAGAGAGCCGATCGATTGTAAGAAAAGAAAGAGAGGAAAGTGAGAGGATGTGGCTTGAGTTCATCCCTCTTTTCTCTTACTAGAAGTCTTATTAACTCTCTTGTTACTAATAAAACGGAGTCAGTATCTACCCAAAATAAAATAAAATAAAAATAAAAATAAAAAACTAGAAGGGAGACAGACCTCTTTGTCATAAGCCAGTCGTAGTCCATTGGCACCGGATATTTTCTATTATTGGGTACGTCTCATGTTGTTATAATCTATTTTTTAATGTGTTACCAAAAAAATCTATTCTTTAATGCAATACAAAACTATTATCATAGAATAAAAGGTATTTTTTTAATTAAGAATTCAAAATAGATAAATAAGAAAGAATAAAATCTAGTAGGATTTCTTTTGAAATATTTTAGATTGAACTCTTTATTCTCTATTTTTAATTGTTGTGCATTATTTAATAAAATCCTGTTTTCTTTATAAATTTTCACCTCACTTGTAAGAAATGGATAAAATAACCTGAGCATTCATGATTTCCTACCCTAATGGCCTAATTAGGTATGTGTGATTTTGTGTGTAAGAGAGAGAGAGAGCATAACTGAATGGATTTTAATCTTCCCCAATTCCCTAAAGTATGGTGGTGTGGGGGGGTGGAGATGTTGACTTCTAGCATTTCGGACATCCAACGGTCTGAGCTCATTGACTTCTATTTTTTTTTTTTTTTTTCTTTCTTGAGCTCGGCACCATTGGATGTCCGAGCTACCACGTGTCGACATCTCCATCTCGAACTGCTGCACTGCATAGTTTTAGAGAATTCGATCAATACTCACCAATGATCTAAAGCTATGCTAGGGTTGGAGTTTGGATGTATATTGGAATTGTAACTCTTCCCCCTCCATTCATTCCAAACTCCAGCATGGGCTTCCCAGATGATCGCCATGATCCTCAATGAATACAAAATATCAAGTCCTATAGTCTTGTAATGGTTCTTCCGGAATAACCCACAACCCAAACCACAGAATATAAGGCATCAATATTCCTTAATAGATATCTCCTTCTACCACTTACTAAAATGGCACGCAGCATCTCCTCCAACTAATACCGAGTTTTTCTATCCCATCAAAGAATAAAATCTTCAACTATACAAAGATTCAGAGTCCAACCTGATTTAATTACAAGAGAGAAAGCTTACAATACTGAAATTGGAGCTACTAAGTTTAGGGTTCTTTGCCAGTTGCATAGTGGGTGTGAATTGCCATTCGGACAAGATCTGGCACTTGTTGCGTGGTGATGACATTCTGTGTGACGTTAGAGGTTTGATGGATCAACTCGTTGGCCCAACCATGGAGGATACCTGCGAATTTTTATCTCCTCCAATTCTGACACCCTCCAATTCCCTCCAATCCCTCACATGGGAGTGAAATGACCACTTAACCACTACCTTAGGAAGTGTGTCCAGGCAGTGGGTAAGTGATCATTTCAGTTCCCATGTGAGGGATTGGAGGGGAATTGGAGGGTGTCAGAATTGGAGGTGATAATGGTCCGGATACCTGCTGCCCTGCTAAACCCATTACCATATGTGTGTCAATTGTGAATAAATATTTAATGGGTTGATGTTCTTTGTGTCGCAGCGCAGTCTGTGCTCAAACACATGAGCCTATCATTCAGAGGATAGGGTGGTCATTTCGCCTACTCCCATGTGTCTAGGTGCAACTTGCACCCCCGACACAGAAAACATTATTCCATATTAAATACTTAAGTGTATATGAATTTAAGAATTACTTTAGTAATATCATTACCACCGTATTACATTCGAGTCCAAATGACGGCATCTTCTAAAAAATTAAAAAAAAAATTCTAATAATTATAAGAAATTCAATTCCGTAATTGAAGTGCCGTTTTTAGTTTTAGTCTTTTATTATGATATTTTCGACTTTCAAACATATATTAGTTCATATCTCTATGGAATCATATTTTCCTGATAATTTAAACAGTTGATGGTGTATCGTAAGTATGTCCCAGATGTGTGTCAATTATGAATAAATATTCAAATGGGTCCAGTGGGCCCTTGTTGGGCCCTGGTGGGGTCCTTGTCTGGCCCTGTTGTGTGGGTCTTGCATCAATACAGAGTTGGCACTTTCTCCCTCTGGTTGCATACCATTTTGGTCAGATAAATCTTGTACTCAACAAATTATTTAAGTTGGACTCTTTGAGTTTTTGATTGATTTAATGCCTTGGTTATTCGTGGGATTTTTTTTTTTTTTTGGATGAAAGTGTAATCACACAAATCACACATCAATCCCAAAAGGTTAACCGACTTTTAAGATCGTGAAATGGCGGTATTCGTGGGGTTTGGTTTGTGGTTACTTGTTAGGAGTTTTTTTAATTGAAAAAGGAAATTGCTGATGAAGAATCCAATTTATTATATATTTAATTGAGGATAAAACTGAATTTGAAATCTAAGATTCAAAGTATATACTATATAGATTCCAAATTGAGACACATACATTTAAGGAATCTAACAAATTTTCTTTGCATGCATTGGACTCTAGCTTAGGTTCTGAATGGTCTCCGGCCAGATTTGGTATGATTTTTATTTCAATTTCGGTTTGATTTCCTGAAATAGTCAACAAATAGATTTTTGGTCAAGAAATAGAAATTGTTTTGGTTGCATCAATCTAAAATATTTCAAGAATAAAAAATTCATTTGGTAGCTTAATTTCTAAGAATATTTCTTTGGAAGAGGGTGGTGGTGGCGAAGTAGGGCCGGGAAGGGGGTAGTGGTGACAATGGTAGTGGCAGTGGTGATGGTGGGGAGGTGGTGGCAATGGTGGTGGTGAGACCATCGGGAGAAGAAGAGTGATGTTTTATTTTTAACATTACATCCCTATTTCGGATCCGCCTCGGGATTCTCTTGTTGGATGGTGACTAGCCAGATCTTCCAGAAATCGAGAACTGTGTCGTTTTCCGGTTCTGTTTCCCAACTTTCCATTTCTGAGGTTCCCTTTTATTTTAGGGCTTCGTGCATCTCATCCTTGTGTGGGATTCTTTTGATCGTGGGTCTCGCCCTATTTTAAACAACTCCTCAGTTATCATTTCATTTGATTTCTATTTCATTGAAATAAGGTGCAAAATCAAATAAAACAAATTTCAAAATAAAAATCACCCTATGAAATTGAAATAAAAATCATACCAAATCAGGCCTCCATAAAGGCATATAGCTAAGCAGGTATCTTGTTATTTACCATAAAAGGATGGAGGGACTTAATATAATCTAAGAAATTATGTCTGACACTTCCCATAAAAAGGGTAGAGAGGGACCAGTCTATAATAAGCAATAATATTGACACTTACTAGTTAATAGATGAGGCATGTGTTTGAACATAATTTTAGAGTCTAAACCAAATGTATTATACGTTCCGAGGTGTATACATTGCTCTCACAGTCTCTCTCTTTATTGACCATATGGGTCCGGCCCTTGTATACGAATTGCAAGGCACCTCAACATCCATTGGCATGGTGTGAGAGATGCCAATACATGCGAGTGACATATACATCCTTTGCGCATGTTTAATTGAGGTCATATCTGAGTAAAGCTACTTCTAACCGAATTTGAAATAAAAAAAATTCAAAGTAGAAAATTGAGATACATACATTCAAGGAATCTAACAAGTTATATTTGCATGCATTAAACTCTAGACATACGTTTAAAATGGTCTCCATGGATAAGCAAGTATCTTGACATTTTGGTAATCACACAGACCACACGCCAATTCCAAAAGGTTAATCGACTAAGCAAGTATCTTGACACTTATCATAAAAGCGTCGAGGATAGAGAGACTTAATATAGTATAAGGAAGTATATCGACACTTCCCATAAAAGGATGGAGAGGGAGGATAGGGACACAGTCTAAAATAAAGGCAGGTTTTGAACACAAGTCTACAGTGTCAAGACCAAATTTATTTTATGATTAATGGGAAAAGGATGAACATGCCACGATGGATGTATACATCACTCTCACACTCTGTCCTCCTTCCTGACCCTATGGGTCCAGAACTCTGTATATGAATTGCAAGGCACCTCGACACCCATTGACATGGCATGGCATGGCATGGCATGGGAATGCCAATGCATGCGAGTGGCATGTAGATCCCTTACCCATGTTTAATAGAGGTCATATGTAAGTAAGGCAACTTAATTTTTTTTGATAATAAAATAAGGCAACTTGTTATTGAAAATGAGATTAAAGATTCGTAGTAGACTAGAATCTAGAGAAACTTTTTTTTTTTGGGTGAATGAATCTAGACAAACTTTATTATATGTTTAATTGAGATCATATTTCATGTTGCTTATTACTAACTTTGAATCTAAAAATCAATATTCAAAAGTAGACTAGAATCCAAATTGTACACATACACTCAAAGAATCTAACATGCATCAATTTGGATCGTCTACTGCGGCCCGTTCGTGTGGCCGCCTTGCAGCCTTATACAGGCAGGGCATGAAAACCACCTAGGCAGGGTGCTCGGGCAGTGGGTATGGTGGTCATTTCGCCCCTGCATTTGTGAGACTGTACGCCGGTCGCACGGGCAGGCGGCAACAAAGGATCCCGATCCTTACATGCATTCGACTCTAGATAGGTTTTGAATACTAGTTATTATGAAAAAAACCATATGGGCAGGAAGAATCCATAATGTGTTTTCTTTGTGAACTATCCATGAAAATATCTAAGATGACAAACAGATCAAAGGAAAAATAAAAATTAAAAAAACACCTCCCCTGAAGTCGTAAGCCTCCTACATGAATCATTTGGGTTTGCATAATTCAGTTGTTTTCATTCAATGTTATGTGAATTCAGTTCCACTCAACCCAACTCAACTCAGCCACGTCTCTTCCCAACAATGTGAATTTAGCTATATATCATAATTTTAAATTCTAATATAAATCTTATATGCAGCACAAAGTGATCATATAGGCTCATCATTACTGGTCATTTAAGAAGTTATTTGAAATAGAATTTCAATTGGAAGTAACTTGAAACCATTATAAATAAGAACTTCTGTTGGAACCATATATGATAGAAAACTCCACACTATGAAGTGTGCAGTCATCTAAGTTAGCTCCCAGCTTCCACTTTTGTTAAGGTGAGAATTGCTTACAAAACAATTTCTTATCAGCCAAACTAGGGTATGTTGCTAAGTTAGTATAATTTTTTTTTCCCTTTGTAGATTGTATGAGATATTTCTAGTTTTTGGGTTATATGGTATTGGGGTCTTTAATTTTCCAACTATGAAGGTAGTTGCTTTTAGAGCCATATTGTGATTGTTGAAAAGGATTCTATCTCTTTAAGTGTGGTACATTTTGTTTTGTTCCCGCTCCCCCAATATTTTCGCAATATAGCCATTGAGTTTGTATCATACTATTTCAAAATTTGAATCAGTGACAGTTAATTATTCTGTTGTACAGGTGAAAATATAGCATTTGTGTTAAAACTTGAGCAATAATATCAGTTTCCAATGGCTCATTCTTCCAATGAAGAGCTTGAAACCAAGGAGATAGATGCTGCACGCCTGCAATCCTCACGCATCTACGCAGAGGAAGTACCATATGTTCCCAAGGTGGAAATGCCTATCAAACAGAACCTCTTCAAGGAAATAACAGCAGCTTCAAAGGAAATGTTCTTTCCAGATGACCCTTTACGCGAATTCAAAGGCCAACCCAGATCAAAAAAGTTTGTGTTAGGCCTTCAATCAATTTTCCCAATTATAGAGTGGGGGAGAAACTACAATTTAATAAAGTTGAAAGGAGATCTCATCGCAGGACTCACCATTGCTAGTCTCTCCATACCCCAGGTAGCTAAGAAACAGTAAAGCAATAATGTTAAGATAAGAGTAACCAAATAATCTCAACATATAAATGATTCTAACAATCCCTTCTTTTAACTTGTACAACAGGGGATTGGATACGCAAAGCTTGCAAATCTTTCTCCCCAATATGGACTTTGTAAGTTTTTTGCATTGTTGAGTTACAATTGCTGTAGATTGTTGCACCTTTCATGCATTTATCGATTTGAGGTTGGTTTTCTACAGACTCTAGCTTTACACCACCATTGGTTTATGCCTTCCTGGGGAGTTCGAGAGATATAGCCATTGGACCAGTTGCTGTGGTGTCTCTCCTGATGGGAACCATGCTCCGGAGTGTGATTGATCCCATTGCTAATCCAGCTGAGTATACTCGACTAGCATTTACAGCAACTTTTTTTGCTGGAATTACTCAAGCTGCACTTGGGTTTTTTAGGTTTGTGAATTTTATGTTTATTTTATCTCCTATTGATTTTGTTTGTTTATTTGATATTATTACAACTCATGAAGAAGATATCATACAATACTGAAATGTATTTTGTGGTCCTATATATCTCTAGATTGGGGTTCTTGATTGACTTCCTATCCCATGCCACTATCATTGGGTATATGGGTGGAGCTGCCATTACAATTGGTCTTCAACAGCTTAAAGGTTTTCTGGGCATAGTAAACTTTACACCGAATAGTGACATCGTATCTGTTATGACCTCAGTGTTTGTCGCAGCGCCTCATGGGGTAGGCAATCTCGCAGTCCTTTCATTCTTCTAGCAGAACTTAATTTCATATACAATCAAGTCACTAAACTCAACTACTATATTTTGCAGTGGAGCTGGCAGAATATACTCATTGGAACATCATTCTTGATTTTCCTTCTAATTACCAAGTATATTGTAAGTGTCCCCATTTATGTACCCTCTATTTACCCAGGATTTTATAGTGTTTGAAGTCCTCTGACCTTTGCATTACGGTATGAGAGAAAAACAGGGAAAGAAGTATAAGAAGCTTTTCTGGGTGTCTGCAATTGCGCCATTTACATCTCTTGTCTTAGCCACCTTTTTTGTGTACATTACCCATGCACAGCAAAATGGTGTTCAAACCGTAAGTAATAAGCTTTTGAATTTTCAATACAAAAGGCAATAGTAATATAAAAAACTGACGAGTATAGTAATGTATGCAGGTGAGCAATATACAGAAAGGTATCAATCCACTATCCGCAAATCAACTATATTTCACTGGGACATACCTAGTTTCAGGTATTAGGATTGGCGTCGTAGCCGGTATGATAGCCTTAACGGTAAGCAAATTATGATGCCCATCTCTCAAATTCTCAACAAATTCAAATGTTTCAATATTTCTTGCATGCATCTGACTACAAATGCTTAATTTGGGTTTATTAGGAATCAATAGCTATTGGAAGAACATTTGCATCAGTCAACGACTATCAACTCGATGGAAACAAAGAAATGATGTCATTAGGAGTGATGAATCTTGTTGGTTCAGTGACTTCTTGTTATGTAACAACAGGTATTAAAAGAACTATTCTCATTCCATTGTATGCACAGGCTTCCTCCCTCTCCCTCTTACCTTCTAACTCCCTAGTAGTTGTAGTAAAAGTCCCAGAAAGAAAATTATTGCATATTATATACATCAAGGAACACTAAAATTTAATGTAGGATAGGATATCAGTTGTCTCAAACTAAATGTTTCTGCCTGTGAGATTAATGAGCTTTTCTTCACTTGCAGGTTCTTTTTCTCGCTCAGCTGTGAACTATATGGCAGGTTGCAAAACTGCTGCCTCCAACATTGTGATGGCAATCATCGTTTTACTAGTTTTAGAACTGATCACACCCGTCTTTGCGTATACCCCAAATGCCGTCATTTCTGCTATCATTATTTCGGCTGTACTTAGCCTGATCGACATTAAGGCTGCAGTACAAATATGGAAGACAGATAAATTTGATTTCCTTGCTTGCCTAGGAGCATTTATTGGAACAGTTTTTGACTCTGTTGAGATTGGACTCTTGATTGCAGTAAGGATTTGGATTTATAACTTCTCATATTTTGACATCATCATTCTAGTATCATCAACTTAATGGTGTCTCCATTATTCTTTGTCGTAGGTTACAATATCCTTTGCAAAAATACTCCTACCATTCACAAGGCCACCAACTGCTATACTTGGAAATATCCCCACAACAACAGTCTACAGGGACATCCAACAATATCCGGAGGCGACCAAGGTTCCCGGAGTACTTATAGTGAGAGTTGATTCTGCAATTTACTTTTCCAACTCCAATTATGTCAGGGAGAGGTAAGGTGCTTTCTGATACAAACAGTAATACATCAACATTGTATCTTCCTTCAGCTTGTATTTTTAATTTGTTACAAATCACTATGTCAATAATTCTAAGGAAGATGGTGCTACATCCAGTAGGGCTATCACACTTCCAATAATTCTGTTTAGAGTATTACTTTTATCCTATAACAGAACAGGTAACCTTTGAATATAGGGCATCCATCCTAGTCTCTTGGTACAAGTAATTCTAGATCTCTTGATACAGTCCAATTTTCCACTGCTTTGACAAACACAATAAGATATCAGGAACAAACTCATCAAAAACAAATTTCTTGCAGGATCTTGAGATGGTTAACAGATGAGGAGACACAACTGAATGCAAAAAACCTACCAAGAATCCAGTTCTTAATAATTGAGATGTCACGTAAGCAATCACAAATTGGTCTCTTTTTTTTTTTCTATCAGATTTCTTGTTCAGCACATATTCTTTTGAAACTCATCTTCTTAATATTGTGTATATTTGTCACAGCGGTTATCGACATTGATACTAGTGGCATCCATTCCATGGAAGAGCTAAACAGGAGTCTCCAGAAGAGAAATGTTAAAGTAAGCAGATAAATAACTCTACTGTGTTCTATCCCACTATCAAACTCCCCCCCCCCCCCCCCCAAAAAAAAAAAAAAAAAAAAACTAAAACTGAAAATTAAAATAAAAATTAACACTGGTAACACTACAAATAATCTATTTTAACTTTGGCATACACCTACAAATAGAGGCAGTGCAGTAAAATCCCTCCCCTCTCAGATTCTATCTGTTCCAGGAAAATAGGTGGAATTCTTGATTCTGTCAAACAGGGGTTAGGCTCTGTCTATTTAATGTTGTGGTATTTTCTAAAATTTTTCCCAAGGAGAAAAGTAACAGAAAATTTCTACCTTTATCAAAGAAGGAGGTCATTTTCTTAAACTTCGTACAGAAAGTTTAGTATCTATAAAAGAGAGGGGGGGGGGGGGGAGGGGAAGGAACAGTGCAGCAGTATTTATGGACAGATAGAGAAAGCCCATCATTCCCAGGAAATATCCTCCCTTACTGGTAGTACTTCCACCCCACTTATGATCATTGCTAGTAATTAAATTAAGATCAATCCTGTATTTCTTAACATACAAACTGGATTTCTATTAAAAAACACAAAAATTTCAAGTATTTTATGCCTTTACTTTTACTACATTTTTCCAACTAATTGTCATATAATTTATTTCTAAGATAAAAATACTCCTAAACTAAAAGTGTGTTATTATTCCTGTGTCTTCATTAGCTTGTCATAGCAAATCCTGGGCCGAAGGTGATGGAAAAGCTTCACACATCCAAGTTTACAGACTTGATCGGTGATGAGAATATCTTCCTTACCGTCAGAGATGCCGTGGCAAAATGTGCTCCAAAGATGTTAGAAGAAGCCTGAGAAGATTGATGGGTGCATATCTTCAATACATTGCTGAAGCATTTTGCAATTTGGAATACTAGAAGCGAAAAGCTTTGCGTGCAAATAACACATTAGTAGAATTGAGATGAGGACGAGTGTTTACATGTGGTGAGAATAGGTATAGTAGTGGTGTGGTTGTAGAGATGTTTGAGTCTTTACATTGTCATTGATTCATTTTTCACTTAATAAAGATGGATCTGAAATATTTACCTTTCAATTAGACTCTTCGGATGCTGTTCTCAAAGTGTTGACAATGTTCTGAAGTTTGATAAACAAGAAAAAAAAAATTCTTGAAATGAGCTAGATGCCTAAACTCAATCCTCCCATCCCCTCATGTTAAAGATTTGCCATCGGTACGTAACTCAAAATTTTCAACTTTAAAAATGATTTTGTTCGTGATTAGTTACACTGAGCCTGTCATCATATTAAAATTTTCCTCTTTCATACCAATATAGGAGAGGAACAATATTCTTTATTATTTAAGGGGCATAAATGGTAATGCATAAATTCTTCTATTTTACAATCTTAAGTATCCTTTGTCTTATGTGATTTACATCGAATAGTAATAGATTTAGGCAGCGTTTGGTATGCATCATAAGAATGCACTCTAAGTCGATTTTGCATTTTTGGATGGTGAAAATAGCTGCTTTTATCGTCTGAGAATGTAAAATCAACCTAGAATGCATTCCAAGAACCTTGCATGGATACTCAGAAAAATATTCCTTAAAAAAATGATGATAACAGAGATTTTGCACTATTCCCATTCATTTCATTTTGAATGGATTCCTATCCCTGAATATGTGCCAATGAAAGGAGAATGGTCGACGATTATCCAGAGGATCCCAAGCCTTGTCCAAGATCTAAGTATCTTAAAGCTGCCAACTGGAATCAGCAGGGAGTCAAAAAAGGAAATAGCATGACTGAGCATGTCTTTGGCCCATAGTGATATTTTTGGATTTGAGGATCCAAGGTTTAAAGGAACTGAAAAGTCACAAAAACAAAAAAAAAAAAACAAAAAAAAAACTGTTTCATTACAAAAGAGAATACAGAATTAAAGTTTATTCTTTTTCCCTCTTTTTGATTGGCATCTAAAAGGAAGTCTATTTTTAGCAATTCTAGCTTGTATAGATAATTTATGAGCTAAAGGAAGATATATAATGTTCAAATGATCAGATTTGAGTCTAGCAATTCTAGCTTGTAATAACAAAAGAAAATTCATTAAGACAAAGAGGAAGATACAATGTCCATACTGTCAGATTTGACTCTAATCCACAAATTCTAGCTTGTATTGCTAATAAATATATGAGCTAACTCAATAAAAGTTCTATTCTTCTTAACAATACATACATGTGAAAATGACTTCATGACAGATCTGATATCTAACAAAAAGGTGAATACTTCCCATGGCCAGTGAGGTGTATCTTCTGTTGCCCGCATTACAGGTTCCTCACAATCAGTCCTAATGTCTAGTCTGTCGACGCCTAAGGATTTGGCCTTCTGTAGTCCCATGAGCAGTCCCCAAGTTTCTGGCTCTTGTGCACTTCCTGCATAGCCAAAATCTAGGAAACCTTAAAGAAACTTTGGATTTATATATGGCTAAATTGCTAAGGGAGTAAATCAAATAGGCAAATCTAGGACTAATATGAAATTTTCTGTAGCTCACAAACCAGAGGTTATAATGGGCTGAAACTCAAGTCGTTGCCTTTCTGCAGGTCTAACAAACTAAATCCCAAAGTACGCTGAAAACCCAATAAGAATGAGTGGTGCAAGTGGCTACGTTGTGGATCTCGGATACAGCAGGGCAGGGGGGTTACAACTTACAGGAGGTGTAGAAGGGTGTTAACCTGAGATTTTTCAGATGGAACAGAAGGGAAATGATATCGAAGGATGATATCCCAGGTTTGAATGCAAACTGAGTCCTAATTTAGGATATATGAATGCAAAGGTATTCTAAAAAAAAATAAAAGGGGAAATTACACGGATCAGGATCATCTCCAGGGAGCCCAGCGCCCAGGAGGCATCCAGCGGTTGAGCTGTGCTACACACATGTCGGCGCACATCAGGGGATGTGTACGGCACAACCCAACGGCTGGCAGCACCCTGGGCGTGCTGGGCTCCCCGGAGGAGACGGAGACGAGCTAAATTCAAATTACACTCTCCTTCCCTGAACTTTGCTTTAAAGATAGGGAAATTTACACATACCACCCCTGAGGTTTGACGAAAGGATATTTTCAACCCCCAGTTTTGGAAAATTCTGCGTATCCCCTTGAGGTTTGTAAACGGTAACAAATAAACCCATTCCGTCAATTTATGACTAATACTGTTAAAAATTAGACTTGAACTGATAGAATTGCCCTTACAAGAAAAAAAAAACAAAAAAAACACTTGCAACTTATCTTCCCCAATCGATTTTGGGGAAGATGAGTACCTAACCATCCCTAGGCACTTTTCCATCATAAAATTCTAGTTTTATTGCAAAACCATACAAGAGGGATCTCAAATCTGAAATATCAAGCACAAGCCCAGGTATTCTCCACAGCCAAAAGTTCTTCATCAGCGATCCTGAAGAGTGCTACCAAGTACTGCAAGATTGGTTTTAGAATTGAATGCTTTGGGGTTTTTCATATAAAGCGTTTTTTATACATCTTCTTGTTGTTTGGAGGGGCTCTTACTTGACATTCTTGTTGTGAGAATATTTTCTTTTTCTGCAATTCTTTATTTTCATACCCTTTTTTACCTAATTTGTTCTAAGAGAGATTTTTCAAGAAAGGGGGTCGATTGATTTGCAAGTTCTACATGCCATCAGCTATAGAATCAGCAGGAGCTCTCTGGACATGATTTTAACACTGCCATGGGCAACACAACAACCACCATCAGGGCCTGCCCGTATTTTAGATAGAGTCTTCTCTCTCTCTCTCTCTCTCTCGCTCTCTCTCGCGTGCGCACACGTACCTTCGAAACCACATCAGAATACGAATCAAAGGCATTAGAAACTAATTCTCCATGACTTCTGAAAGCCCTAGTCTCAAATCTTTAGTTTATCTGGAAGATATGGAAGAGCTTGAAAGGGTATTCAATCGATTTGATGCAAATGGTGAAAGATTGTCCACGAATTGAACAGTTCTGAGTAATATGGAGTAGTTGGGTGAAAAGATGGTCATCTTCATGTGTTCTTTTGGTGAATTTTGGTTGAGTATTAAATTTTTTTCCAAAGGTTACTGATGATTACAATCCAAATTTGGTGCGTCAGTCCAGCATCTAATGCAAGCTTTTAAAAATTTGCCATTTTTGTGCTGCCCATACATCCCCCCCCCCTTGCCCTTCTTCTGTTTGTGTTTATGTTTGTATGAACTTTGATGAGCATGTGACACAGCTTTTTGTTTGTTTGTTTGCTTTGTGAAACAACTGTGCAGATTGCCCTCTTTGGTAGTCCAATAAATGGGAAAAATTTCCGGGAATGGGTGAGTCCTGCAATGCTGAAGGCTTATCAATGGCAAGTGAGTGTGCATTGACAGTAACATCTACCCAAATTTCTTGACAGTAATGAGCAAAATTTGTTTCTTTTGATTAACAAGTTAATGGAGGCAATTGAAATTTCAGATTAATTCCATGGAGACAAGCTACAGAGAAACCTCAGACATTTACGATGTTGATGGAATCAAAGGGGTATCACTCAACATTGTCAATAAGCTTCCTGTATTCAATGTAATTCACAGTGAGATGATGGCAACAAGTGATGAGATCGGCCGTACAATTTGCTTGCATGTAATAATAAATGGGAAATTTACACATACCACCCTTGAGGTTTGACGAAAGGATATTTTCATCCCCCAGTTTTGAAAAATTCTGCGTATCCCCCAGGGTTTTGCAAACGGTAACAAATAAGCCCATTCCGTCAATTCATGACTAACACGGTTAAAAATTAGACTTGAATTGACGGAATTACCCTTCTAAAAAGAACTCAAAAAAAAAAGATGAATAGACAAAATTACCCTTACAAAGGGAAAATGAGTTAGTTGCAGGTTTTCTCTCCATCACGTCGTTTTCTTCCCTGTGTGAGGTCTCCGACTGTTGCAGACTGGGTATCTTGTTTCACTCGATCTTCTTCTCCCTAGGGCCCTCTGAAGTTCAAGATTCTGGCTTAAAAGGCGACTCATGAGAGTGTGAAACCTGTAATTCCATATGTGCATAGTGAAAAATTGCAAATTTCGGATTCCAAGAAATCCCTAATTCCTAGATGCAATCTCGCTCATGAAATATACTACCTAAATCCTAAACGATTGAAAGCATAAACATTTCATTTAATGGAAAGCACGCGAAAGAATTTAGGAAGCTGTGACAAGGAATTGGAAAAGAATTACGCAAGGATAAGGAGAGAGAATTAGTTTTATTGGAATAACACCCTCAAATTTTCCTAATTTAGGAGTGTAATTTGAAGCAGTGAAATTAAGAATGCATGGAGAAGGTTTCCGCTCGATTGTCTGCTTTTTAGGTTTTGATCGTTTCCCACTATTTGAATTCTCAGATCTGATCGATCCATTTCCTCACTTTCATCTGTAATTTTCTCTGGGTAGAAAGATCGCATCAGTAAATGCCTTGTAAAGGGCTGAGGTTTCTACAAGCCCAAACACCAATGCTCTATAGAAACCTCTCTGTTTTTTTCTTGCCGAAACCTTTACCGGCTCTGGCTCTTCTTTCACAGATAAAACCCAGTTTCTGGAATCTTCAAAGCCAAAACAGAAAATCAGAAATAGAAAGAAGGGAATTTCACGAATTTATAGGAGTTATGCCGGATCTTAATGTTGTTTCGGCTAATTCAACCTGCGTTGAAGATGAGATGATGGTGGACAAGCTTCCCGATGGTTTCGGTAGACAATTGGACGACTCCGGGACTTCGAATTCTTCTATCGTTAATTTTGAAGCTTCCAGCAATGGAGGCGACGAGAACTCTTGCTCCACTCACGTCAGGCGTCGTGGTGGTAGCGACCTCTTCGCTTTCAGCTTCGATAGTCTTAAGAAGCAAATGACGCCACCGACGTCGTTGAAGTTGAAGACGATGACGATGACGATGGTGATGAGGTTGAGAACGTCAGGGGAAGGTAAAATGGACAAAATTACCCTTACAAAGGAAGAAAAAAAAAAAAAACCTGCAACTAACTCATTTTTCTTTTGTAAGGGTAATTTTGTCCATTCACCTTTTTTTTTTTGGGTTCTTCTTAGAAGGGCAATTCTGTTAATTCAAATCTAATTTTTAACAGTGGTAGTCATGAACTGACGGAATAGGTTATTTGTTACCGTTTGCAAACCTCAGGGGGTACGCAGAATTTTCCAAAACTGGGGGTGAAAATATCCTTTTGTCAAACCTCGGGGGTGGTATGTGTAAATTTTTCATAATAAATTGTTGTCTTTGCAAATAAATTAAGTAAATTTGGATTGAAAGGGTATTCAATCGATTTGTCCACGGAACTTGGCAATGTTCTCAATGCCCTAGGCTCTGAAAGTTCTCCGGAGGAGATTCACAGCATGATGACGGAGATCGACATCGACGGAGATGGCTACATCGATCTCAAAGAATTTGTCAATTTTCATTGTGGAAGTTCCATCGGTGATGCAAACGCCGATAATGGGATGAAAGAGTTGAAAGATACATTTGATATGTACGATACGGATCACATTTCTGCAACTCATCTTCCTCAAAATCGATTGGGGAAGATGAGTTGCAGGTGTTTTTTTTTTCTTATAAGGATAATTCCGTCAGTTCAAGTCTAATTTTTAACAGTGTTAGTCATGAACTGACGGAATGGACTTATTTGTTACCATTTGCAAACCTCAGGGGAGTACGCAGAATTTTCCAAAACTAGGGAGTGAAAATATCCTTTCGTTAAACCTCAGGGGTGTTATGTGTAAATTTCCCTTAAAAATATTCCACTCTCTTACGAATTGACTAATGACACTCTCCTCTCCTAAAATAGAAAGATTCTTTACGTATATTGGTGAGGGTGTTAGAAATATTATTAAAAAGACAATAATACCCTCATCTCCAACCTCAGACCCTTCGTTTTTTCATCAAATGATACGAAAGATGGATCTTTAAAACAGTCTGGAAAGCACATGATCTGCTTATGATTGTGAAGTTTTAAGTCTTAGATAGTCATAATCGAAGAATCTTACAAATTGTATTACATCCTTATAGTTGTGAACATGAACTTTTCTTGTTTCTTTGGATTATAATGGCTTAATGGTTTTCTTCTTGTAGTTATCTCCTACTAATTTACAGATGATCAAGCCATTTTAAGGTTCGATTTGATTCAACAATATAACAAGTTGAAACAGCCTCTCTCTCTCACACTACAGCAAGAAGTTCATGAACCTAACCCAGGGAACAGCGATCTTCGAAACCTTCTCAGCTTGATTCGAACAAGACGACGATGCCACCGCCAACGACGACGATGACGAAGAGGAAGACGCATCCACCGGAGCTTCGTTTGGCTTCTTGCGGCACAGGAAAAAATTCCTCGACCCCAATTCTTTCAGCTTCTCCTCCCGATTCAGACCTGTTCCAAAGTGTATCAGAATTCCTAATTCACCGAAAAGAAAGAGCGAGCGAGCGAGAGGGAGAGAGAGAGAGATCCGATTTAAGATTTCTCACTTTCTAAGCTGAACTGAGAATAATGGAGATCGAAATCTGCGGGTTCCGTCGTGGGTAGCAAAGGTCTCCTCCCCTCCTTGGCATACAACCTCACCGCCGCCGCAATCAGATCTCCAACCGTCGACTCCGGTGACATCACCACCTTTACAGCTCCCAAGCTCCTCTGTATCATCACGTTCAGCAGCAGCTTCGTCAGCCTGGCTGGCATCTCTGGTAAAATTTCCTGCAATTTTACAGCAGAAAGAAGATCTGGGACCGTCTTCGGCCGGCGAATCTCAGCCTCAATCACATGGGTTCGCTGGAGAGAGTTCGAACGAAGAACTTCTTCGTTTCACTTATATAGCTCTCTTATTATTGGGGAGGGTAATCTTAGAATATTACTTACTACTGTTTTTTTCAAGGACTAAATACGGTTGATAGATTCTTTTCATTTTAGCTTAAAGGGGAGGAGAGTGTAATTAGTCAATTATGTAGAGGAGGGGAGAGTAATTTTCTTAAAATCTCTTGATATCAAACGGTTGGTTCATTTTGAGAAAGCAAAGGTAAGACTGCGTACATTATGGCCCTCCAACAAACCCCACAGTTGCAGGAGCCTCATTCACTGAGTATGTCCTTTTCCCTTTTTTCTACGTTCCTGGTAACTAAATTATCCTACAATAGGATCACAAGTTCTGCCCAGTACATCATTTTATACTCCCAATTACAGCAATAGAAATAAATGAATGACAGTCCCAGGAGAAAGAATAACTAGGATGGTTAAGCTTGCTCTAGTCCTAACCCACATGGCCGAAATATGTATGGAACATGTTGCATTGCACCTTCTAGGTCGGGGGCTACAAAGATTGGGAAGAACTAATTAATTAGTGAGAAAAGATTGGAAGGTTTGCATTGACTCCTAATTGTTCAATTGAGCAATGCTTGCAAGAAAAACCAATTCTTGGTAAAAAAATAAAATAAAATAAAATGACGTGATTTACCCTCATGGGAAAAAAAAGTGTGTTATACTAATGACAAAAAAAGTAAAATTACAATCTTATTGTAACCAACCTTGGTGACAACAAGATTTTCCCTTCAATTATTGTTATAGAAGTTGTCATTAATGTATTCTCGCTTCCTATAAAAATCCAATATGCAAGATGTAAGCATAATCTAATTAAGCCTTTTTTTTTTAATCCAAATGATTTCTTGGATGGAACTTAAAAATCAAATAAGTTAGATTGATAAAAGACTAGTTTATTTTGTATCATATGAAGCAGTATTACTAAATGCATATTGGTTTGAAGGATACACGCGTCAGTTTTAGTATTCTGAAGAAGTCTTTTTTATTTTTTTTATTTTTTTTATTTTTTTTTATGAATAACAAATATGGGAGAAAAAACGCTACTTGGGTGTGTGTAGTGCACTGCCCTTGTGCCTAGATACAAGGATGAGTGAAATGACCAGCGCGTTCCCATGAAAAAGTGAAATTTGTCAGGAGCACGACGATCATTTCTATTGCGTCAAGAAATCGCTCAACGGTCCTTCAAGTGCCATAACCTGCAAAAGATCCTAGGTGACAAAGGAGAACCGGTGTGGTTTCGGCTTGGGACTCTTCGATGCCTACGTTAGATCTCTTTGAACAAACAGATGAATAGTAGTATTCAATATGAGTTCAGATGTCCTTTGATGGGGTTATGTACCTTGCCTTTTATAGTAGTGTATGGCGGTGTGGAGAGTCCCAGTTGATGTAGAGTGTTTGCCGTAGGTGATAGAGTCCCTGAGTAGCAGGGCTTATCCTTGATAGGTTGTCTTCCCTTGAGACGTGGTGTTACGGTAGACCTGATAGTCGTCTTCCGGAGAGACGTGGTGTCCTTGATAGACTTGGTAGTTGTCTTCTTGTAAGAAGTAGTATCCTGATAGACTTGGCGTCCTTGGTGGATAGATCTCATCTACGTGGTAGATGGGGTTTCTGGTGCATGAGTCCGTTCAGACTACGTGACTCGATAGGCGGTGGCTTAGAGTCCTTGGTGATGCGATCTGTGCCTTGTTGATGGCTGCGGTGACTGCCGTGTTCGAGGGAGACTTGCCCGGGGATGACATGTTCGGGGAAGCCGTGCTCAGGGATGACGTGTTCAGAGAAGGGGTCCGTGCCTCAAGGGGGTTGGCTCCCAGGGAGGTCCAAGCCCCCAAGGGGGTTGGCGCCCAAGGGTGGCCGCGCCCATGGGTGTTGGTGGATGGTGCTTCATTGACTCTGTTTTGGCCCACTCTTCTGGGTCGTGCCACATGGCGATCTCCGATTGGTTGGTGTGAATTTGGGTTCATCAATTTCGCACACTTCTATGTTTGGGCACAGGAGCAACGTTCTGCACACACCGAGGTAGTATTCTCTTTCGCAACAAATATATTCAACAAAAGACTTAAATTCTTTATCCCTCAATTAAAAATAAGAAAAATAAAGAAAAATAAAATAAAATAAACCACGCATGAAAAGCGTCATCAAGCTAAGATGCGATATAAATTTACTATAGTAGAGCCCACTGTTAGTAAAAACGCGTTTAAAATTCCGTTTTAAACACGTTCCCGTTTTTTATTGTTTTAAACACGTTTAGCCATATGCTTCCCAAACATACGGTAAAAAAGGCAAACGGCAGGCATTCTCATTTTAAACGCATTTAAAACACGTTCTCATTTTTTTGGCGTTTTTTAAGATCTTGGACTTAACTGACCATATCTCTCTCTCTCGAACTCTGATCGGCTTGATCCTTTCACCAACGTAAAGATGACTCGAAGGGTTACATTTTTCATGATATCACCTTCAACTCAAAGTCAATGCATAGATACCGGAAATAGAAGCATGTATTTCAAATAAAAATTCCTCAATTTATACGAGAATAGTGGTGTTTTTTTGAAATATAAATGTTTAAAACCCGTACCGTCCGTTTTTCGTTTTTTACCATTTTATTTGACCTTTCGTTTGTAATTTTTTATCATTTAAAACCCGTATCATAAAACACCATTTTATGACCGATCCCGTTTTTGCTATCAATGGTAGAGCCTACCTATGCACCATAATGAAGCACTACAAAAACTGCCACATGAAAATTTAGAACTGTCGGTTACTCTAAAAACCACCCATTATATTGAGTTTTAAAGAGTATATGTGATTTGAACCTTTTATTTTAAAATTAGAGTTTATTGCACTAGTTAGTAGTTACCTGTAACAATAAGCGGGCCTAGTGGGACCCTTGTGGGGTCCTTGTCTGTCCCAGTTTGTGGGTCTTGCATAAAAAAAATAAAAATAAATATATATATATATATATTTATGAATCATTCTTTTTTATATACACTATCCATGATTCATATATATAGTGTAGTATATATAAAAAAGAATCATTTGCCAATATCTCTTATTTAATCGTTTTTTTTTAATTAATTTTTTAGGACAAGAGATCTCTACTTGGTTGCATGGTCTCTATATAAGAATTTAGGCCAATGGGTGAGTATGCTTGGGTATCTATCTAGGGGGCAGAGACATCATCTCACGGTGCCATGTGAAAAGGCATAGCAAACACCACCAAATTGAGATCTTTTCCCCAATTTTTTATTACATGAGACCCAATCAAATTTGTGGGTCCATTGAAAGGGAGTTGGCACTTTCTCTTTTCTCTGTGGTACCCAAAATATTTTCTGTCTGTATTTTACTGATCACCATTGGAAGTGGGTTGTCACTCATGCGCCCATGCTGCATTACCATAGTGATGATTGAGGTTCGAGTATTCAATTTGGTTTTCTAATAGCATACTGTTATGACGAGATCTGGCTGAGTTCTTCTGGATCCGAGCTGTCTTGCACAAAAGAACGAAGGTAGCTAAGAAGTGCTGGTCTAAGTTGGCGAAATAACTCCAATGCTTAAATTAGATCTCGTACAACAGATAATCTCAAACAGAGAAAAATGTGAAGTGAGCTGCCCCCTTTACCTGTGTGATGCCTGGCAATTTATAGGGCTGAGTTTGTCTCAAGTTATCCTCTCAGACGAGGTGGTTCTGATCCATGGCTGAGTTATTGATCTGGACGTGCTTAGGCTCTGTATATGATCTGGTCGGCTCGGCAATTGAGCGACCAACCTGTGGACCGATTGGTTTTCACATCGCATCATTCGAGTCAACTTCATGCCCGGTTACCTACATCGGCTCAACCTTTTAGGATTCTTTATGGGACACGTGGCTATAGATGATTGGTCGGGCCAAATAGGGTTTATCACATCCACCATTATGATCAGATAAGCAAGTATATCAGCATTTCCTAGTTAGTAGATGAAGAATCCAATTTATTATATATTTAATTGAGGTCATATAACTAAATTTAAAATCTAAGATTCAAGTTTGGCTATAGAATCCAAATTTTGGCACATTCTTAAGGAATCAAATAATTTTTGGTTTCATGCATTGGAATCTAAACATAGGTTTAGAATGGTCTCCATCTAGACAAGCAAGTATCTTGACACTTACCATGAAAGGGTGGAAGGGGAGAGGGACCCAATCTAGAATAAGCAAGAATATTGATAGTTACTAATTAGTAGATGAAGGCAGGTTTTTGAACACAGGTCAAGAGTGTAGATCAAATGTAATGTATTACATGTTGTGTATACATCATTTTCACATTCTCTCCCCTTTCCTGACAATGTGGGTCCGGACCCTTTATACGAATTGCAAGGCACCTCAGAACCCATTGGCATGGCGTAGAAGATGACAATACATGCTCGTGACGTGTGGATCCCTTGCTCATGTTTAATTAAGATTATATCTAAGTAAGGCTACATGTTACTGACATCAAAGATTCAAAGTAGACTATAAAATCTAAATTGTTACACAAGGGGGAGGAGAGTCTCCATCTATACCAAATTTATTATATGTTTAATTGAGGTCATATATATTACTGGAAAAAAAAATTGAGGTCATATCTCATGTTGCTTATTACTGAATTTGAAATCGAATATTCAAAGTAGACTAGAGAATCCAAATTGTATTTATACACTCAAAGAATCTAATAACCTCGTTTACATGCATTTGACTCTTGATAGGCTTCAAATTCTAGTTATAGTGCATGTCAAGAGAAGGGTTATTAAGAAAAGAACGCATAGAATGACGTTTTGCAGAAGAAAATTTAAAGAGAAAGAGAAACACCCACAATAAGATAAGATTTACGTGGTTCACCCCCAAGAAGGAAGGCTATGTCCACGGCTGAGCGATAATACAAATCCATAAATCTGTGAAGCAAAATACAAAACCGTCTCACACCATCTCGCAAAAAGATAACAATATTATATATGAAAACCTTAATCCTGGAAAGTACAAAACTGCCCCTCCGTAATCCACTCGATTCGGCACTGACTTATGCATTTTTTGGTCAGAATCCATTATGTATTTTATTTGTGAACTGTTCAGGAAAATATCTAAGATGACAAACAGATCAAAGTGAAAAAAAAAAACACCTCCCCTGAAGTCGTAAGCCACCTACATGAATCATTTGGCTTTGTATGATTCAGCTGGTTTCGTTCAGTGTAATATGAATTCAGTTCAACTCAACCCAACTCAACTCAGCTACGTCTCCTCCTAACAACGTGTATTAGGCTATATATCATAATTTTAAATTCTAATCTAAGTCTTATATGCAATTTGAACAAGTGATCATCTAGGGTCATCCGTACTGGTCATTTCAGAAGTAATTTGAAATAGAATTCCAATTGAAAGTAACTTGAAACCATTATAAATAAGAGCTTCTGTTGGACCATATATATATGATAGAAGACTCCATACTTAGAAGTGTGTAGTCATCTAAGTTAGCTCCCACCTTCAACTTTTGTTAAGGTCAGAGCTACTTGCAAACAATTTCTTATCAGCCAAACTAGGTTATGTTGCTAAGTTAGTATTTCTCCCTGGATTATATGGTATTCCAATTTAAATCAAAACCCATAAACACAATTAGTTTGTTTTAGAGCCACATTGTGATTGTTGAAAAGGATTCTATCTCTTTAAGTGTTGTACATTTTGTTTTGTTCCCCTGCCTCCCATATTTTCGCGATATAGTTTTTGAATTTGTATCATATCATTGCAAAATTTGAATAAGTGACAGTTAATTATTCTGTTGTACAGGTGAAAATATAGCATTTGTGTTAAAACTTCATCATCAATAATATCTGTTTCCAATGGCTCATTCTTCCATGGATGAGGAGGAGCTTGAAACAAAGGAGATTGATGTTGGACGCCTGCAATCCTCACGCGTCTACGCAGAGGAAGTACCATATGTTCCCAAGGTGGAAATGCCTATCAAACAGAACCTCTTCAAGGAAATAACAGCAGCTTCAAAGGAAATGTTCTTTCCAGATGACCCTTTACGCGAATTCAAAGGCCAACCCGGATCAAAAAAGTTTGTGTTAGGCCTCCAATCAATTTTCCCAATTATAGAGTGGGGGAGAAACTACAATTTAATAAAGTTGAAAGGAGATCTCATCGCAGGACTCACCATTGCTAGTCTCTCCATACCCCAGGTAGCTAAGAGACAGTAAAGCAATAATGTTAAGATAAGAGTAACCCAATAATCTCAACATATAAATGATTCTAACAATCCCTTCTTTTAACTTGTACAACAGGGGATTGGATACGCAAAGCTTGCAAATCTTTCTCCCCAATATGGGCTTTGTAAGTTTTTTGCATTGTTGAGTTACAATTGCTTTAGATTGTTGCACCTTTCATGCATTTATCGATTTGAGGTTGGTTTTCTACAGACTCTAGCTTTACACCACCATTGGTTTATGCCTTCCTGGGGAGTTCGAGAGATATAGCCATTGGACCAGTTGCTGTGGTGTCTCTCCTGATGGGAACCATGCTCCGGAGTGTGATTGATCCCATTGCTAATCCAGCTGAGTATACTCGACTAGCATTTACAGCAACTTTTTTTGCTGGAATTACTCAAGCTGCACTTGGGTTTTTTAGGTTTGTGAATTTTATGTTTATTTCATCTCCTATTGATTTTGTTTGTTTATTTGATATTATTACAACTCATGAAGAAGATATCATACAATACTGAAATGTATTTTGTGGTCCTATGTATCTCTAGATTGGGGTTCTTGATTGACTTCCTATCCCATGCCACTATTATTGGGTATATGGGTGGAGCTGCCATTACAATTGGTCTTCAACAACTTAAAGGTTTTCTGGGCATAGTAAACTTTACACCGAATGGTGACATCGTATCTGTTATGACCTCAGTGTTTGTCGCAGCGCCTCATGGGGTAGGCAATCTCGCAGTCCTTTCATTCTTCTAGCAGAACTTAATTTCTTATACAATCAAGTCACTAAACTCAACTACTATATTTTGCAGTGGAGCTGGCAGAATATACTCATTGGAGCATCATTCTTGATTTTCCTTCTAATTACCAAGTATATTGTAAGTGTCCCCCATTCATGTACCCTCTATTTACCCAGGATTTTATAGTGTTTGAAGTCCTCTGACCTTTGCATTACGGTATGAGAGAAAAACAGGGAAAGAAGTATAAGAAGCTTTTCTGGGTGTCTGCAATTGCGCCATTTACATCTCTTGTCTTAGCCACCTTTTTTGTGTACATTACCCATGCACAGAAAAATGGTGTTCAAACCGTAAGTAATAAGCTTTTGAATTTTCAATACAAAAGGCAATAGTAATATCAAAAACTGACTAGTATAGTAATGTATGCAGGTAAGCAATATACAGAAAGGTATCAATCCACTATCCGCAAATCAACTATATTTCACCGGGACAAACCTAGTTTCAGGTATTAGGATTGGCGTCGTAGCCGGTATGATAGCCTTAACGGTAAGCAAATTATGATGCTCATCTCTCAAATTCTCAACAAATTCAAATGTTTCAATATTTCTTGCACGCATCTGACTACAAATGCTTAATTTGGGTATATTAGGAATCAATAGCTATTGGAAGAACATTTGCATCAGTCAACGACTATCAACTCGATGGAAACAAAGAAATGATGTCATTAGGAGTGATGAATCTTGTTGGTTCAGTGACTTCTTGTTATGTAACAACAGGTATTAAAAGAACTATTCTCATTCCATTGTATGCACAGGCTTCCTCCCTCTCCCTCTTACCTTCTAACTCCCTAGTAGTTGTAGTAAAAGTCCCAGAAAGAAAATTATTGCATATTATATACATCAAGGAACACTAAAATTTAATTTATCTCAAACTAAATGTTTCTGCCTGAGAGATTAATGAGCTTTTCTTCACTTGCAGGTTCTTTTTCTCGCTCAGCTGTGAACTACATGGCAGGTTGCAAAACTGCTGCCTCCAACATTGTGATGGCAATCATCGTTTTACTAGTTTTAGAACTGATCACACCCGTCTTTGCGTATACCCCAAATGCCGTCATTTCTGCTATCATTATTTCGGCTGTACTTAGCCTGATCGACATTAAGGCTGCTGTACAAATATGGAAGACAGATAAATTTGATTTCCTTGCTTGCCTAGGAGCATTTATTGGCACAGTTTTTGACTCTGTTGAGATTGGACTCTTGATTGCAGTAAGGAATTGGATTTATAACTTATCATATTTTGACATCATCATTCTAGTATTATCAACTTAAGGGTGTCTCTATTGTTCTTCGTGGTAGGTTACAATATCTTTTGCAAAAATACTCCTACCATTCACAAGGCCACCAACTGCAATACTTGGAAATATCCCCACAACAACAGTCTACAGGGACATCCAACAATATCCGGAGGCGACCAAGGTTCCCGGAGTACTTATAGTGAGAATTGATTCTGCAATATACTTTTCCAACTCCAATTATGTCAGGGAGAGGTAAGGTGCTTTCTGATACAAACAGTAATACATCAACATTGTATCTTCCTTCAGCTTGTATTTTTAATTTGTTACAAATCACTATGTCAATAATTGATGGTGCTACATCCAGTAGGGCTATCATACTTCCAATAATTCTGTTTAGAGTATTACTTTTATCATATAACAGAACAGGTAACCTTTTAATATAGGGCATCCACCCTTTTCTCTTGGTACCAGTAATTCTAGATCTCTTGATACAGTCGAATTTTCCACTGCTTTGACAAACACAACAAGATATCAGGAACAAACTCATCAAAAACAAATTTCTCGCAGGATCTTGAGATGGTTAACAGATGAGGAGACACAACTGAATGCAAAAAACCTACCAAGAATCCAGTTCTTAATAATTGAGATGTCACGTAAGCAATCACAAATTGGTCCTTTATTTTTCCATCAGATTTCTTGTTCAGCACATATTCTTTTGAAACTCATCTTCTTAATATTGTGTGTATTTGTCACAGCGGTTATCGACATTGATACTAGTGGCATCCATTCCATGGAAGAGCTGAACAGGAGTCTGCAGAAGAGAAATGTTAAAGTAAGCAGATAAATAACTCTACTGTGTTCTATCCCACTATTAAACTCTCCCCCCCCCCCCCCCCAAAAATAAAAAAAAAAAAACTGAAAAAAAAAATAAAAATTAACACTGGGAACACTACAAATAATCTATTTTAACTTTGCCATACACCTAAAAATAGAGGCAGTGCAGTAAAATCCCTCCCCTCTCAGATTCTATCTGTTCCAGGAAAATAGGTGCAATTCTTGATTCTGTCAAACAGGGGCTAGGCTCTGTCTATTTAATGTTGTGGTATTTTCTAAAATTTTTCCCGAGGAGGAAAGTAACAGAAAATTATTACCTTTATCAAATTTTCCCAAGGAGGTCATTTTCTTAAACTTCGTACAGAAAGTTTAGTATCTATAAAAGAGAGGGGGGGGGGGGGGGGGGGGAAGGAACAGTGCAGCAGTATTTATGGACAGATAGAGAAAGCCCATCATTCCCAGGAAATATCCTCCCTTACTGGTAGTACTTCCACCCCACTTATGATCATTGCTAGTAATTAAATTGAGATCAATCCTGTATTTCTTAACACACAAACTGGATTTCTATAAAAAAACAAAAAAAATTCAAGTATTTTATGCCTTTACTTTTACTACATTTTTCCAACTAATTGTCATATAATTTATTTCTAAGATGAAAATACTCCTAAACTAAAAGTGTGTTATTATTCCTGTGTCTTCATTAGCTTGTCATAGCAAATCCTGGGCCGAAGGTGATGGAAAAGCTTCACGCATCCAAGTTTACAGACTTGATCGGTGATGAGAATATCTTCCTTACAGTCAGAGATGCCGTGGCAAAATGTGCTCCTCAGATGTTAGAAGAAGTCTGAGAAGATTGGTGTGTACACATCTCCAATACATCGCTGAAGCATTTTGCAATTTGGAATACTAGAAGCGAAAAGCTTTGCACGTAAATAACACATTAGTAGAATTGAGAAGAGGAAGAGTGTTTACATGTGGTGAGAATAGGTATAGTGGTGGTGTGGTTGTAGAGATGTTTGAGTCTTTACATTGTCATTGATTCATTTTTCACTTAATAAAGATGGATCTGAAAGATTTACCTTTCATTTAGACTCTTCAGATGCTGTTCTCAAATTGTTGACAATGTTCTGAAGTTTGATAAACAAGAAAAAAAAAATTCTTCTTGAAATGAGCTAGATGCCTAAAATCAATCCTCTCATCCCCTCATGTTAAAGATTTGCCCTCGGTACGTAACTCAAAATTTTCAACTTTAAAAATGATTTTGTTCGCGATTAGTTACACTGAGCCTGTCATCATATTAAATTTTTCCTCTTTCATACCAATATAGGAGAGGAACAATATTCTTTATTATGTAAGGGGCATAAATGGTAATGCATAAATTCTTCTATTTTACAATCTTAAGTATCCTTTGTCTTATGTGATTTACATCGAATAGTTATAGATTTAGATAGCGTTTGGTATGCGTTCTAAGTCGATGTTGCATTTTTGGATGATGAAAATAGTTGTTTTTATCGTCTGAGAATGTAAAATCAACCTAGAATGCATTCCAAGAACCTTACATGGGTACTTAGAAAAATATTCCTTAAAAAAAACGATGATAACAGATATTTTGCACTTTTCCCATTCATTTCATTTTGAATGGATTCCTATCCCTGATTATGTGCCAATGAAAGGAGAGTGGTTGACGATTATCCAGAGGATCCCAAGCCTTGTCCAAGATCTAAGTATCTTAAAGCTGCCTACTGGAATCAGCAGGGAGTCAAAAGGAAATAGCATGACTGAGCATGTCTTTGGCCCATAGTGATATACTTTTTGGATTTGAGGATCCAAGGTTTAAAGGAACTGAAAAGTCACAAAAACAAGAAAAAAAAAAAAAAAAACTATTTCATTACAAAAGAGAACACAAAATTAAAGTTTATTCTTTTTCTCCCTCTTTTTGATTGGAATCTAAAAGGAAGTCTATTTTTAGCAATTCTAGCTTTGTATAGATAATATATGAGCTAAAGGAAGATATATAATGTTCAAACTATCAGATTTGAGTCTAGCAATTCTAGCTTGTAATAACAAAAGAAAATTCATTAAGACAAAAAGGAAGATACAATGTCCATACTGTCAGATTTGACTCTACCAATTCAACTTGTATAGCTAATATATGAGCTAACTCAATAAAAGTTCTATTCTTCTTAACAATACATTCATGTGAAAATGACTTCATGATAGATCTGATATCTAACAAAAAGGTGAATACTTCCCATGGCCAGTGAGGTGTATCTTTTGTTGCCCACATTACAGGTTCCTCACAATCAGTCCTAATGTCTAGTCTGTCGACGCCTAAAGATTTGGCCTTTTGTCGTCCCATGAGCAGTCCCCAAGTTTCTGTCTCTTGTGCACTTCCTGCATGGCCAAAATCTATCCATCTATCTATATATATAGTGCAGCTTAGGACTTATATGAAATTTTCTGTAGCTCACAAACCAGAGGTTATAATGGGCTGAAACTCAAGTCGTTGCCTTTCTGCAGGTCTAACAAACTAAATCCCAAAGTACGCTGAAAACCCAAAAAGAATGAGTGGTGCAAGTGGCTAAGTTGTGGATCTCGGATACAGCAGGGCAGGGGGGTTACAGCTTACAGGAGGTGTAGAAGGGTGTTAACCTGAGATTTTTCAGATGGAACAGGAGGGAAATGATATCTAAGGATGATATCACAAGTTTGAATACGAACTGAGTCCTAATTTAGGATATATGAATGTAAAGGTATTCTACAAAAAAATAAAAGAAGGGGAAATTACACGGATCAAGATCGTCTATAGGGAGCCCGGCACCCAAGGCATGCTCAGGGGGCATCCAGCAGTTGAGCTGTGCCACACACATTTCGATGCACGCCTAAGAATGTGTGCGGCACAGCCCAATGGCTGGCAACTTCTTGGGCATGCTGGGTTCCCCGGAGACGAGCTAAATTCAAATTACACTCCCCTTCCCTATACTTTGCTTATACTTTGCTTTAAAGACTCTCCACTCTCTTATATATTGACTAATGACACTCCCCTCTCCTAAAAAGATTCTATCAACCGTACCCATATTGGCTGACAGTGTTAGAAATGCAGTGAAAAAAACAATAATATCCTCATCTCTAACCTCAGACCCTTCTTTGATGGATCTTTAAAACAGTATGGAAAGCACATGATCTGCTTATAATTGTGGAGTTTTAAGTCTTAGATGGTCATAGTGGAAGAATCTTACAAATTGCATTACATCCTTATAGCTGTGAACATGAACTTTTCTTGTTTCTTTGGGTTATAATGGCTGAATGGTTTTCTTCTTATAGTTATCTCCTACTAATTTACAGATGATCAAGCCATAATAAGGTTCGATTTGATTCAAATATATAATAAGTTGAAACAGCCTCTCTCTCTCTCTCTCTCATGAAGACACTACAGCAAGAAGTCCATGAACCTAACCCAGGGAACAGCGATCTTCGAAACCTTCTCAGCCTGATTCGAACAAGACGACGATGCCACCGCCAACGACGACGACGAAGAGGAAGACGCATCCACCGGAGATTCGTTTGGCTTCTTGCGGCACAGGAAAAAATTCCTCGACCCCAATTCTTTCAGTTTCTCCTCCCGATTCAGACCTGTTCCAAAGTGTATCAGAATTCCTAATTCACCAAAAAGAAAGAGCGAGCGAGCGAGAGGGAGAGAGAGATCCGATTTAAGATTTCTCACTTTCTAAGCTGAACTGAGAATAATGGAGGTCGAAATCTGCGGGGTCCGTCATGGGTAGCAAAGGTCTCCTCCCCTCCTTGGCATACAACCTCACCGCCGCCGCAATCAGATCTCCAACCGTCGACTCCGGTGACATCACCACCTTTACAGCTCCCAAGCTCCTCTGTATCATCACGTTCAGCAGCAACTTCGTTAGCCTGGCTGCCATCTCTGGTAAAATTTCCTGCAATTTTACAGCAGAAAGCAGATCTGGGACCGTTTTCGGCCGGTGAATCTCAGCCTCAATCACATGGGTTCGCTGGAGAGAGTTCGAACGAAGAAGAACTTCGTCGTTTCACTTATTTAGTTCTCTTTGAAAGGTAAATTTACGAAACACCCTCTGAAAATGGGTCGAAACTCGGATCACCTCCTAAAATTTGAAAATACTCAGATCACCCCCTCTATACTAACGGTGTTAGTCTGCTATTAGTTATTAGTGTAAAAAGACTATTTTACCCTTGTACTACATCATTAGAATTAAATTTACAATACTGCCCTTTCCTTTATCTTCAACCTAAGATACCCCACCCCTTCCCTGCAGCATAACCACCACCACCGCCGTCGCCGCCGCTGCTGCCACTGTTTCTCTTTACTTAGGGTTTCAATAACCCCGCGACTTAGGGTTTCAATAACCCCGAGAAGAGAAGCTGAAAAGAAACCTTTAATTGGCTAACCTCATACTTTTTCTTCTTTCTTCTGGTGTTCTAATTTTTTTTTTTCTTTCAACACAGATCTCCTCTTCTTCTTCTTCTAGGGCTAAAAGACAGGAAAGGTAAAGGATAGGAGAGTCACTGTTCATCTCCACCCCAAGTCGCTTGGTTAGATTTTTTCAGGAATTTGGGTGACAAAGAGAGCAGAGGAGGGAGAGAGACAAATAAGCACTCACCCACTGACCCACCTCTTCCTTGTACGAGCGCCTGTCCACTGCTTCTTCTTCGACGTCACTAAGAATCTGGGACAAGCCATAACATTGGTCTGCAAGTGCAAGCACAGTGGCCTCCTTCGCTGCATCGTCACAATCACCAAGCCCTTCAACCTACGTCGTCCCTGGAATTTTGGCAGAACCCGTTTGATTTTGGAGTTCATTTCTTCGTTCTTTGTTATTGAACAAATCAAACACCAACATGCACTTGTGCTTGGAAGATGAACAATAAAGCCTGATTTTTCTACTTTCGTTTTTGTTCTTCAAGATTCCATATTATGAGTAATCTGGAATGGGTTTTGTTGGTTCGATTGTTTTTTCACTTTTGGATTCTTTGACTAGCGATTAAATTCATTGCTCTTGTTCCTATTGCAAACTCTGTATGCATCTCATCGTTATGGTTTCCACCAATTTTGAAAATGGTTTTGTGGATTATTTTTATATTTATCAGAGACACTAGTGGTAATTAGGTTTCAGTTTCAGATGGGTTTGAGGGATTTCGTTTCTGTTTCGCCACAGATTTACAATGCACATGGGATGCACAGGGACGGGATAGAGCTAGGCTTGTTGCGGTGGTGTACAGAGGTGATGTTTGGTGGTGGGTGATTGAGGTGGATGATGGCGGGACTGTGGTGATGTACAGTAGCTGGGGTGAGGGATTGGATGGCAGATCAAAAAAAGCTCTTATGTTGCTGCTGCGAAGAGGGTTTGATTGGTGGTAGCAATGGCGGTGGAAGAGGATCGACGGTTGCAGTGGTGGCGATGATGGTGGTGCTGGCAGAAGAAGAAGAAGAAAAGCAAATAGGAAGAAGAGGAAATTCGTTGTCTTTCTTCAGTCCGGCGAAGTTCACTTTTGGAGTTGCAGGTTTTTTGGGAAGAGAGTGAAGAACGAAGAAGATAACATTAGACTTTGGGGGGTTTTTCTCAGCAAGGGTAATATTGTAACTTTACATTGCACAAGGGTAGTTTAGGGTTTTTAAAATTATTTAAATGGATGACTTCATCGTTTAACGGTGGACCACCAACGGTAGGGTTGAATCTGAGTATTGGGCTCTATTCCAGGGGGTGATCCGAGTTTCGACCCATTTTCAAGGGGTGTTTCGTAAATTTCCCTAAATGAAAAAATCCCTTAGTACTATTTTTTTAAGGACTTAAATACGGTTGATAGATTCTTTTCATTTTAAGCTTAAAGGGGAGGAGAGTGTAATTAGTCAATTATATAGGGGAGGGGAGAGTAATTTCCCAAAAAAGAATGTCGTGGTATCAAACGGTTGGTTCAGTTCGAGAAAACAGAGGTAAGACTACGTACATTATAACCCTCCGCAAACCCCCAATTGTAGGAGCCTCTTCAGTGAGTATGTCTTTTCCCCTTTTTTTAGGTCACTGGTAACTACATTATCCTACAACAGGATCACAAGTTTTATATAAATGAATAATAGTCCCAGAAGAAACAATAACTAGGATGATTAAGCTTGCCCTAGTCCTAACCCACATGGCCGAAATACGTATGGAATATGTTGCATTGCACCTTCTGGGTCGGGGCTACACAGATTGAGAAGAACTAATTAATAAGTGGGAAAAGATTGGAAGGTTTGCATTGACTCCTAATTGTTCAATTGAGCAATGCTTGCAAGAAAAACTAGACCTTGGTAAAAAAATAAAATAAAATGACTTATTATTATATCAATTTCAATAGTTATCATTGTCCAAATAAAATGACATGATTTACCTTCATGGAAAAAAAAAAGTGTGTTATGTTAATAATAAAAAAAATAAGATTACAATCTTATTGTAACCAACCTTGGTTACAACAAGATTTTCCCTTCGGTTATTGTTATAGAAATTGTCTTTAATGTATTCTCGATTCCCTATAAAAATCCAATATGCAAGATGTAAGCATAATCTAATTAAGGTTTTTTTTTTTAATCCAAATGATTTCTTGGATGGAACTTAAAAATCAAATCAATTAGATTGATAAAAGACCAGTTTATTTTGTATCATATGAAGCAGTATTACTAAATGCATATTGGTTTGAATGATACATGTGTCAATTTTAGTATTATGAAGAAGTCTTTTTTTTTTATGAATAACAAATATGGGAGAAAAAACGCTACTTGGGTGTGTGTAGTGCATTGCCCTTTTGTCCAGACACAAGAATGAGTGAAGTGACCAGTGCGTTCCCATGGAAAAGTGGAATTTTTCATGAGCACGACGATCATTTCCCACACCCCTATGTTTGGACACAGGGGGCAATGTTCTGCACACACCGTGGTAATATTCTCTTTCGCAACAAATATATTCAACAAAAGACTTAAATTCTTTATCCTCCAATTAAAAATAAGAGAAATAAAATAAAATAAAATAAAATAAACCACGCATGAAAAGCGTCATCAAGGTAAGACGCGATATAAATTTACTATAGTAGGGCCTACCTATGCACCATAATGAGGCACTACAAAAACTGCCACATGAAAATTTAGAACTGTCTGTTACGCTAAAAACCAGCCCTTTTTTTTGTTTGGATGAAAACAAAAAACAAAAAACCACCCATTATATTGAGTTTTAAAGAGTATATGTGATATGAACCTTGTATTTTAGAATTAGAGTTTATTGTACTAGTTAGTAGTTACCTGTAACAATAAGCGGGCCCAATGGGACCCTTGTGGGGTCCTTGTCTGTCCCAGTTTGTGGGTCCTTGTTCAGCTCTATTGTGGGTCTTGCATATATATATATATATATTTATTTATGAATCATGTGTAGTGTATATAAAAAGGAATGATCGGCCAATATCTTTTATTTAATCATTTTTTTTAATTAATTTTTTAGGGCAAGAGATCTCTATTTGGTTGCATAGTCTTTACATAAGTGTTTGGACCAATGGGTGAACACGTTTGGGTATCTATCCAGGGGCAGAGGCGCCATCTCAAGATGCCCTGTGAGAAGGCATTGGAAACACCACTAAATTGAGATCTTTTTCCCAACTTTTTATTACATGAGACCCAATGGGTCCATTGAAAGGGAGTTGGCACTTTCTCCCTGTGGTACCCAAAATATTTTCCCTCTTTATTTTGCTAATCACCATTGGAAGTGGGTTGTCACTCATGCGCCCATGCTGCATTACCATAGTGATGATTGAGGTTCGAGTATTCAATTTGGTTTTTTAGTAGCATACTGTTATGACGAGATCTGGCTGAGTTCTTTTGGATCCGAGCTGTCTTGCACAGAAGAACGAAGGTGGCTAAGGAGTGTCAATTTGAGCCGGCAGAATAACTCCGATGCTTAAATTAGATCTTGCACAACAAATAATCTCAAAGTAGAGAAAAATATGAAGTGAGTTGCTCCTTTACCTTTGTGATGCCTGAAAATTTATAGGGCTGAGTTCGTCTCAAATTATCCTCCTAGACAAGGTGGTTCTGATCCATGGCTGAGTTATTGATCTGGACGTGCTTGGACTCTGTCTATGATCTGGTCGGCTTGGCAATTGAACGAATGACCTGTGGAACGATTGGTTTTAGCACTCGCATCATTTGAGTCAACTCGATTACCTAGATCGGTTCGGCCTTTCAGGATTCTTTATGGGACACGTGGCTATAGGTGATTGGTCGGGCCAAATAGGGTTTATCACATACCATTATGATCAGATAAGCAAGTATATCAGCATTTCCCAGTTAGTAGATGAAGAATCCAATTTATGATATATTTAATTGAGGTCATATAACTGAATTTAAAATCTAAGATTCAAGTTTGACTATAGAATCCAAATTTTGGCACATTCTTAAGGAATCAAATAATTTTTCGTTTGCACGCATTGGACTCTAAACATAGGTTTAGAATGGTCTCCATCTAGATAAGCAAGTATCTTGACACTTACCATAAAAGGGTGGAGAGGGAGAGGGGCCCAATCTAAAATAAGCAAGATTAATATCGACAGTTACTAATTAGTAGATGAAGGCAGGTTTTTGAACACAGGTCAAGTGTGTAGATCAAATGTAATGTATTACATGTTGTGTATACATCATTTTCACACTCTCTCCCCTTTCCTGACAATGTGGTTCCGGACCTTGTATACGAATTGCAAGGCACCTCAGCACCCATTAGCATGGCGTAGAAGATGACAAAAGATCCCTTGGTCATGTTTAATTGAGGTTATATCTAAGTAAGGCTACTTGTTACTGAATCTGACATCAAAGATTCAAAGTAGACTATAGAATCTAAATCGTTACACAAGGGGGAAGAGTCTCCATCTATACCAAATTTATTATATGTTTAATTGAGGTCATATCTCCTGTTGCGTATTACTGAATTTGAAATTGAATATTCAAAGTAGTCTAGAGAATCTAAATTGTATTTATACACTCAAAGAATCTAATAACCTCGTTTACATGCATTTGACTCTAGATAGGTTTCAAATACTAGTTTATAGTGCACATCAAGAGAAGGGTTATTAAGAAAAGAACCCATAGAATGACGCTTTGCAGAAGAAAATGCAAAGAGAAAGAGAAACACCCACACACAAGATAAGATTTACATGATTCACCCCCAAGAAGGAAGGCTATGTCCACGGCCGAGCGATAATACGAATCCATTAATTTGTGAAGCAAAATACAAAACCGTCTCACACTATCTCTAAAAAAGATAACAACATTGTATATTTATATATGAAAACCCTAATCCTAGAAAGTACAAAACTGCCCCTATAATCCACTCGGTTCGGCACTGACGTATGCATTTTTTGGTCAGAATCCATGATGTATTTTATTTGTGAACTGTTCAGGAAAATATCTAAGATGACAAACAGATCAAATTGAAAAAAAAAAACACCTCCCCTGAAGTCGTAAGCCACCACCTACATGAATCATTTGGCTTTGTATGATTCAGCTGGTTTCGTTCAGTGTAATAGGAATTCAGTTCCACTCAACCCAACTCAACTCAGCTACGTCTCCTCCTAACAATGTGAATTTAGCTATATATCATAATTTTAAATTCTAATCTAAGTCTTATGTGCAACATGTACAAGTGATCATCTAGGGTCATCCTTACTGATCATTTCAGAAGTAATTTGAAATAGAATTCCAATTCAAAGTAACTTGAAACCATTATAAATAAGAGCTTCTGTTGAACCATATATGATAGAAGACTCCACACTAATAAGTGTGTAGTCATCAGAGCTGCTTACTAACAATTTCTTATCAGCCAAACTAGGGTATGTTGCTAAATTAGTATATTTCTCCTTGGATTATATGGTATTCCAATTTAAATCAAAACCCATAAACACAATTATGAAAAGGATTCTCTCTCTCTTTAAGTGTTGTACATTTTGTTTTATTCCCCCGCGCCCCATATTTTCGCGATGTAGTCATTGAATGTGTATCATATCATTGCAAATTTTGAATCAGTGACAGTTAATTATTCTGTTGTACAGGTGAAAATATAGCATTTGTGTTAAAACTTCATCATCAATAATATCTGTTTCCAATGGCTCATTCTTCCATGGATGTGGAGCTTGAGACAAAAGAGATTGATGTTGCACGCCTGCAATCCTCACGCATCTACGCAGAGGAAGTACCATATGTTCCCAAGGTGGAAATGCCTATCAAACAGAACCTCTTCAAGGAAATAACAGCAGCTTCAAAGGAAATGTTCTTTCCAGATGACCCTTTACGCGAATTCAAAGGCCAACCCGGATCAAAAAAGTTTATGTTAGGCCTCCAATCAATTTTCCCAATTATAGAATGGGGGAGAAACTACAATTTAATAAAGTTGAAAGGAGATCTCATCGCAGGACTCACCATTGCTAGCCTCTCCATACCCCAGGTAGCTAAGAGACAGTAAAGCAATAATGTTAAGATAAGAGTAACCAAATAATCTCAACATATAAATGATTCTAACAATCCCTTCTTTTAACTTGTACAACAGGGGATTGGATACGCAAAGCTTGCAAATCTTTCTCCCCAATATGGGCTTTGTAAGTTTTTTGCATTGTTGAGTTACAATTGATTTAGATTGTTGCACCTTTCATGCATTTATCGATTTGAGGTTGGTTTTCTACAGACTCTAGCTTTACACCACCATTGGTTTATGCCTTCCTGGGGAGTTCGAGAGATATAGCCATTGGACCAGTTGCTGTGGTGTCTCTCCTGATGGGAACCATGCTCCGGAGTGTGATTGATCCCATTGCTAATCCAGCTGAGTATACTCGACTGGCATTTACAGCAACTTTTTTTGCTGGAATTACTCAAGCTGCACTTGGGTTTTTTAGGTTTGTGAATTTTATGTTTATTTGATCTCCTATTGATTTTGTTTGTTTATTTGATATTTTTACAACTCATGACGAAGATATCATACAATACTGAAATGTATTTTGTGGTCCTTTATATCTCTAGATTGGGGTTCTTGATTGACTTCCTATCCCATGCCACTATTATTGGGTATATGGGTGGAGCTGCCATTACAATTGGTCTTCAACAACTTAAAGGTTTTCTGGGCATAGTAAACTTTACACCGAATGGTGACATCGTATCTGTTATGACCTCAGTGTTTGTCGCAGCGCCTCATGGGGTAGGCAATCTCGCAGTCCTTTCATTCTTCAAGTAAAACATAATTTCTAATACAACAGATCACTAAGTCATCTACTATATTTTGCAGTGGAGCTGGCAGAATATACTCATTGGAGCATCATTCTTGATTTTCCTTCTAATTACCAAGTATATCGTAAGTGTCCCCATTCATGTACCCTCTATTTACCCAGGATTTTATAGTGTTTAAAGTCCTCTGACCTTTGCATTATGGTATGAGAGAAAAACAGGGAAAGAAGTATAAGAAGCTTTTCTGGGTGTCTGCAATTGCGCCATTTACATCTCTTGTCTTAGCCACCTTTTTTGTGTACATTACCCATGCACAGCAAAATGGTGTTCAAACCGTAAGTAATAAGCTTTTGAATTTTCAACACAAAAGGCAATAGTAATATCAAAAACTGACTAATCTAGTAATGTATGCAGGTGAGCAATATACAGAAAGGTATCAATCCACTATCTGCAAATCAACTATATTTCACTGGGACATACCTAGTTTCAGGTATTAGGATTGGCGTCGTAGCTGGTATGATAGCCTTAACGGTAAGCAAATTATGATGCCCATCTCTCAAATTCTCAACACATTTAAATGTCTGAATGTTTCTTGCTTGCATCTGACTACAAATGCTTAATTTGGGTTTATTAGGAATCAATAGCAATTGGAAGAACATTTGCATCGGTCAACGACTATCAACTCGATGGAAACAAAGAAATGATGTCATTAGGAGTGATGAATCTTATTGGTTCAGTGACTTCTTGTTATGTAACAACAGGTATTAAAAGAACTATTCTCATTCCATTGTAAGCACAGACTTCCTCAAGGAACACAAAAATTTAATTTAGGATAGGATATCAGTTGTCTCAAACTAAATGTTTCTGCCTGTGAGATTAATAAGCTTTTCTTCACTTGCAGGTTCTTTTTCTCGCACAGCTGTGAACTACATGGCAGGTTGCAAAACTGCTGCCTCCAACATTGTGATGGCAATCATCGTTTTACTAGTTTTAGAACTGATCACACCCGTCTTTGCGTATACCCCAAATGCCGTCATTTCTGCTATCATTATTTCAGCTGTACTTAGCCTGATCGACATTAAGGCTGCAGTACAAATATGGAAGACAGATAAATTTGATTTCCTTGCTTGCCTAGGAGCATTTATTGGCACAGTTTTTGACTCTGTTGAGATTGGACTCTTGATTGCAGTAAGGATTTGGATTTATAACTACTCATATTTTGACAGCATCATTCTAGTATCATCAACTTCATGGTGTCTCCATTGTTCTTTGTGGTAGGTTATAATATCCTTTGCAAAAATACTCCTACCATTCACAAGGCCACAGACTGCAATACTTGGAAATATCCCCACAACAACAGTCTACAGGGACATCCAACAATATCCGGAGGCGACCAAGGTTCCCGGAGTACTTATAGTGAGAGTTGATTCTGCAATATACTTTTCCAACTCCAATTATGTCAGGGAGAGGTAAGGTGCTTTCTGATACAAACAGCAATCTATTAACTCTGTATCTTCCTTCAGCTTGTATTTGTAATTTGTAACAATTCACTATGTCTATAATTCTAAGGAAGATGGTGCTACATCCAGTAGGGCTATCACACCTCCAATAATTCCTGTTTAATTAGAGTATTACAGTTATCCTATAACAGAACAGGTCACTTTTTAATAAAAGGCAACCACCCTTGTCTCTGGGTACCAGTAATTCTAGATCTCTTGATACAGTCGAATTTCCCACTGCTTTGACAAACAAAATAAGATATCAGGAACAAACTCATCAAAAGCAAATTTCTTGCAGGATCTTGAGGTGGTTAACAGATGAGGACACACAACTGAATGCAAAAAACCTACCAAGAATCCAGTTCTTAATAATTGAGATGTCACGTAAGCAATCAACAATTGATCTTTTTTTTTCTTTCTATCAGACTTCTTGTTCAGCACATATTCTTTTGAAACTCATCTTCTTAATATTGTGTAATTTTGTTACAGCGGTCGTCGACATTGATACTAGTGGCATCCATTCCATGGAAGAGCTAAACAGGAGTCTCCAGAAGAAAAAAGTAAATGTAAGCAAATAAATAACTCCACTGTGCTCTATCCCACCACCACCAACACCCCCCCTGCAACAACAAAAAAAAAAAAAGACACTGGTAACACTACAAATACATCTATTTTATCTTTGGCATCAACTAAGAATATAGGCAGTACAGTACCAAAATCCCACCCCCCTCGGGTCTCAGGTTCTATCTGTTCCAGGAAATAGGTGCAATTCTTGGTTCTGCCAAACATGGGTTAGACTCTGACTATTAAATGTTGTGGTATTTTCTAAATTTTTTCCCAAGGAGGAATGAGACAGAAACTTTCTCCCTTTATAAAAGAAGGAAGTCATTTTCTTAAATTTCGTTCAGAAAATTAGTATCTACAAAAGAGGGGGAAAAACAAGGAACAGTGGAGAAATATTTAGGGACAGATAGAGCAAGCCCATCATTCCCAGGAAATATCCTCCCTTACTGGCAATGCTTTCACCCCAAATTATGAAACCATTGCTTGTAATTAAATTGAGATCGATCCTATATTTCTTAACATACCAAATGGAATTCAATAAAACACACAAAAATTCAAGTATTTTATGCCTGGACTGCATTTTTCATGATCCTTTACTACATTATTGCAAATAATTGTCATATTGTTTATTTCTAAGAGATAAATACTCTTAAACTAAAGTGTATTATTATTCCCATGTCTTCCTTAGCTTGTCATGGCAAATCCTGGGCCGAAGGTGATGGAAAAGCTTCACACATCCAAGTTTACAGACTTGATCGGCGATGAGAATATCTTCCTTACAGTCAAAGATGCTGTGAAAAAATGTGCTCCTCTGATGTTAGAAGAAGCCTAAAAAGATTGATGCGAACAAATTTTCAATACATTGCTGAAGCATTTCGCATTTTGGAATACTAGAAGCGGAAAGCTTTGCACGTAATAACACATGATTATAATCGAGGAGAGGAGTGTTTACATGTGGTGAGACAGTGAATAAAAGAAAATTGGTGATCACAATAGGTATAATGGTTGAGTGGTTGTAGAGATGTATGAGTCTTTACATCGTCATTCGTTTGTTTTTAACATAATAAAGATGGATATGAAAGGTTTGCCTTGCAATTAAACTCTTCGGATGCTGTTCTCATAGTTACACCAAGATTTAAAGGAACTGAATTTGAAATTAAAAGAATGTACAAATTCTTTTGGTTAAGCATATCTTTGGCCACATTTGGGTAATGTTTATGACTTTACGGAATCTTGTACCTGAGATTCAAAAGATATTGACGGAATCTATAATAAAGTTGAGAATCTTATTTGTTAGCATTATTTAATTGCTTGGCTTAGCATGCCTTTGTCTATGTTAGGACAAATTTATGGAACTCCCAATATGAGACTCAATAGAGATTATAGTAAGAGGGAATCTAGATTTCTGGGTCAAATTCAAGCATGCAAAAATATTGCTTGAAACGTATAGGTGTTTTGACTTGAGTATCTCACTTCTCAAAACAGAGTGAAACAATCACCGATCCTTACAACCAAATCATCTGGAAGCTCTGACAACTTCTTGAGCCTCTGGGTTTTAGCTTCGACTGCCATATCTCACTGTCTACACAAAAACAAAAACGAAAAAAAGAGAAGGGAAGAATGGAGGACATTAATTTGCAATTTTTTTTAAATCGCAGAGAGTCCTAGTTAGAATGTGTTATGGACATTGACTTTGTTGTTATAAATTTTGAATACCAGATATACAGACAGAATCGACTAAGCATGGATACTTACCGTAGTTCATATACCATAGCATCCAAGCAAGCACCGTCACATTTTCTTTGAACAACTGTTGGACTTCGCACAGAAACTGTTTATTGTCGCGCCAGATTTCGACCTGCAACTCCCGCTGGCAGAAACTAAGAATAGCTTCATCCAAAATTGATGATCTTACTGGAGTAACGGTATCTTCAGGTTAAGGTTCCAAGAATAGAACTTGCAGCAATTCTGGACGAGCTCTTCTCCTTTCTTCAATTTCTCGACCCCCCTTCCGCTTATGAACTGTTAACTCTAAATCCATTATCCGGAGCAAGATAGTAGTGATAACGCACAATCTCAACGGTCACCCAAGGATTCAAAAGAAGAGTCTTCAAACAACAAAACTCTTCAAACGTCTCTCTCCTAGTTTGTAGATAACAAACTCATGTATATCTCTATCTATTGTAACAGTCACAAAGAAGTTTAAAATTGTTTATAAATACAAGATATCCGAAACCACCAGATAAGGTGTGAGGACAATTCAAATCCCATTTGTTTTCAAACTCTATCATGGTATCAGCCTAAGTGCCTAAGCACTCGATCCTCCCTTCTTTCTCTCCTTTTATTTTTTTCAAATTTTCAAACTCTCGTAATGGCCACTTCTCCTTCCTTGGCTTCCTCTGTCTCATCTTCCCTAATCTCTTCTTCTCCATCAACTCCATTTGGTTTTGGAGGAAATATTTCTCATATCCTTCAGATCAAACTTGACAAAAATAATTATCTGTTGTGGCGAGCTCAGTTTTTACCTCTCTTTCGACTTCATGGATATCTTAAATACGTTGATGGAACGTATCCTTGCCCACTCGCCACTGTCACGGCACCACCCGCTGCCGACACCACTGTTGCTGCCTCAACAACCATGGACAATCCAGAGTATGTGACCTGGCAGCAGCAAGACCAAATGCTTCTCTGCTGCCTCATCTCTACACTAACCGAATCAGTTTTCTCATTGGTGGTTGGTTTAAATACCTCTCATGAAGTTTGGAATGCTCTTGAGAAGCATTTTGCATCCCAATCACAAGCTCGGGTTATGCAACTCGAATTCCAACTTCGATCCTTGAAGAAAGGAACGATGTCTGTTGCTGAATATGTTCAACAAGCCAAGACTTTGGCTGCGCATCTGGCTGCCGCGGCACACCCAGTCCCTGATTACCAAATGGTGCTCAGTATTTTAAATGGACTAGGACCTGAATATGATGGGTTCGTGACTTCGATTACATCACGACTTGAACCCCTTCCGTTGGATGATTTTCTTGGCATTCTCAACAACCAAGAAGTTATCTTGCAAAGTCGAGCAATTGACGTAGTTCCAACAGCTCCCAGTGCCAATGTTGCTGTCAAAGAAAGCACTACAACTCCTTCTTACAGAGGACGAGGACGCAGCCGTGGAAGAGGTCGTGGTCGGTTCTCCAATGACAACATGGACCATCGATCCACAGTGTATTGCCAAGTGTGTAATAAACCTGGTCATACAGCCATTAGATGCTATCAAAGGTTCAATCCGAATATTACACAACGAGAATCAACTGTTGCCATGTATCTTTGCTTCACCAAATCATGCACGATCTTTGGTATCACGATTCCGGCGCTACACATCATCTCACATCCGATCTGGCAAATCTCTCCATTCCTTCCACCTATAATGGCACCGATCAAGTTCGGGTAGCAAATGGTTCAGGTTTGCCTATCTCTCATGTCGGTTCCTCTACTTTGCGTACTCCTTTGTCTTCATTTGCACTCAAAAATATTTTTCATGTTCCAAATATACAGAAAAATCTACTCTCTGTGTCCCAATTTACCAAAGATAATGACTGTATATTTGAGTTTCACCCTGATTTTTGTTGTGTAAAGGATCGACACTCGGGGAACCTCCTCATGCGCGGCCAGAGTAAAAATGGTCTCTACCTTCTCAATGGTGCAACTGCTTCAAATAAATCAGTTTCTCCTGCTGTTAGATCGTCTGTGTCAAGTACTTCAACTTCCTCCACTGCCTATGTTGGTGAAAGAGGTCCTATAATGGTATGGCATGATCGGTTTGGACACCCTGCTCAACGTATAGTGTCCTCGATTATTTCAAAGCATGCCTTACCTGTAGACCCTTCTTCATCCTCTTCTAAATTTTGTGAACCATGTCAGTTAAGCAAGTCTAGTCGTTTGCCTTTCAATAATTCTGTTTCTCGTTGTAATCCACCATTGGAATTGATTTATTCAGATTTATGGGGTCCATCTCCGCTGCCTTCTCTCACTGGTTTTAAATATTATATCTCTTTTGTGAATGATTATAGCCGTTACACTTGGATGTTTCCATTAACTACCAAGTCAGAAGCTCTCTCTACTTTTGTTGTTTTTAAAACACAGGTGGAAAATTATTTTGGTGTTAAAATCAAAAGCTTTCAGTCAGATGGTGGAGGTGAATTCAAGAAATTCAAAGATTATTTAGCAGCCAACGGCATTTTTCATCGATATTCTTGTTCACATACACAGGAACAGAATGGAATTGTTGAAAGAAAGCACAGGCACATTGTGGATTCCGGACTTGCGCTCTTGACAAGAGCCAATATTCCCAAAACCTATTGGGATCATGCATTTGGTACGACAGTATTTTTGCTCAATAGAATGCCTACACCAATGCTGAAGAATATTTCTCCATATGAGAAACTCTTTAAGAAGGCACCAGATTATACTATTATGCGGGTTTTTGGATCTGCATGTTACCCTTGGCTACGCCCATATCAACATCACAAGTTGGATAATTGCTCATTGCAATGTGTATTCCTTGGTTATTCCATCCAACACAAGGGTTATAAATGTCTTCATCGTCCCACCGGCTGGATATATATTTCGCGCCATGTAGTGTTTAATGAGGATAAGTACCCATTTGTGGATCCTTCCCCATTACCCACTTCCACCTCAAAACCATATTCATCAGTAATTTTACCATTACCCGTACCCATTGTGACTCAGGGGGTGCAAACAACAACCTGTTCACCATTATCTATTTTACCTAACCAATCTCCCAGCATAATACCACTACCAGCCCACCCACAATCAAATTCACCATCAACCCAGACGGATCAGTTGGCAATTATTCCTTCTCCACCATCACCTCAAATTGAACCCACTACTTCCATCATTAATCAACCATCATCACAACCTACAACCGTGGAAGCTCATCAGCCAAATCCTATTTCCACTCATCCAATGCAAACCCGGTCCAAAAATAATATTAGAAAACCAAGAGCCTTCAACTCTGAGTTACAAACTATTTGTCCACCTATATCACCCAATACTGCACCCTCTGAACCAACGTGTTTCACCACAACCAATAAGGATCCACAATGGCGAGCAACTATGGTTGCAGAATTCAATGCATTGGTTAAAAATGGGACGTGGGAATTAGTACCATATCAACCTTCAATGAATATAGTTGGGTGCAAGTGGATTTATCGGATCAAGACCAAGTCTGATGGTACTATTAACTGATATAAAGCACGTTTGGTTGCTAGAGGGTTCACCCAAGAGCCTGGTTTTGACTACGATGAAACATTCAGCCCTGTGGTTAAACCCACTACTATACGACTTGTTCTCTCTCTTGCGGTCACATACAGTTGGGACATTCGGCAATTAGATGTTCAAAATGCCTTTTTAAATGGCAACCTAACTGAGAAGGTGTTTATGGTACAACCACAAGGGTTCGTTGATAGCCGGCACCCTAATCATGTTTGTCACTTGCGTAAGGCGCTATATGGGCTTAAACAGGCACCAAGGGCCTGGTATCATCGGTTAAGCTCATATCTAATGTCAGTCGATTTTCAAGCTTCACAAGCCGACTCATCACTGTTTGTTCAAAGAGAGGCTGGTCACATACTGTTGGTACTCGTCTATGTTGACGATATAATAGTCACAGGAAACAATTCACCTAGCATCTCTTCTCTAATCTCAAAATTGGGAGTTGAATTTGCTATCAAAGATCTTGGGCGGTTGAATTACTTTCTTGGCATTGAAGTGAGTCACTCCAGCACTGGTATTCATATGACTCAAGCAAAATATGCCGCAGATTTGCTCAATCGAACCAGCATGATGGACTCTAAGCCATGCTCCATGCCTATGGCTCCATCGGGTTCGAAGCTCACAAGGGACACAGGGTCTGAATTTGAGGATGCAACCTTGTACAAGAGCACGGTTGGTGCCCTTCAATACCTTACCTTGACACGGCTAGATCTGTCATTTTCAGTTAATAAGGTGTGCCAGTACATGCACAGCCCAACATCGGATCATTGGATGGCAGTCAAGCGTATTCTTTGGTATATCAAAGGCACAATCAACTATGGACTCTCACTTAGACCGGCTCAAAAGGTTGACATCACTGCGTTCACTGATGCAGACTGGGCAGGGTGCCCCGATGATCGCAGATCAACCAGTGGCTTCTGTGTCTACTTTGGTCCAAATTTGATCTCTTGGAGTTCGAAAAAGCAACCAACTGTTGCACGCTCAAGCACTGAGTCCGAATATAAAGGAATTGCCAATGCCGCTTCGGAATTAATATGGATACAGTATCTTCTCTGTGATATGGGCTATACGCTATCCAATCCACCATTAATATGGTGCGACAATATTGGTGCGACGTATTTAGCCGCTAATCCGGTTCTTCATGCCCGGACAAAACACGTCGAGATCGACTATCATTTTGTTCGTGATCAAGTGTCCAAAAAATCCCTTGATGTTCGGTACCTATGCGCCCAAGATCAAACGGCCGATGTGATGACAAAGCCATTATCTCATTCACGGTTCAGATTTCTCAGGGACAAGCTTACTGTTCAAGAGTCCCAGTTGCGCTTGAGGGGGTGTGATAACGCACAATCTCAACGGTCACCCAAGGATTCAAAAGAAGAGTCTTCAAACAACAAAACTCTTCAAACGTCTCTCTCCTAGTTTGTAGATAACAAACTCATGTATATCTCTATCTCTTGTAACAGTCACAAAGAAGTTTAAAATTGTTTATAAATACAAGATATCCGAAACCACCAGATAAGGTGTGAGGACAATTCAAATCCCATTTGTTTTCAAACTCTATCAAGTAGTATGTGCCGAGAGACCCAGACAGAGAGGGGTACTAAATGATCGCCCCACCCCCAGATGAAAGGCGAAAATCCTACGCTTGTTGTCCATAATTTCGTAGATTCGAACAAACTCCATGCCTCGAATCTCTGTTGCCAACCCTAGATCTCGTGGTTCATCTATTGAATCCAAGGACGGGAATAACTCCATCACTCGTTACTCTCTACAAAAGGGATGGACAATGCAGACACTATGCTTCTCCCCATCGAAAAGAGCATGTTCTCTATCAAATTTATTGGCTTATGCAAGAGTAGACGAGTGTTTGTATTCTTGAATTTCATGGATTATTCATGAGATTGTGACATGATATCCTGCATTTCCAACCGTATTCGATATCAACCCCAAGCAATGAGTTAGGACTCTCTGAAGTTTTTACTAAAGTTGAAAGGTTGGAATGGTGGGATCTGATATAGTGGGACACGATTTTTTGCTACAAGGCTGTATGACCTTGTCTTTTGTCTACTTAGAAGTTTTCCCTTTCTGACAAGTTGTCGATGCTCCCTGCTCTGGATTGGGCTATGGTTCAACAACTATTGGTGATATCTGATACGAAATTCTCTCTATCTCAATAGGTCCAAATAGAATCACTATGGTAGTAAGAATTTTCTGAGAAATGCCTTACAAGGAACTCTCCGAACCATTGCATAGTTGGAATTGTAGTGAAGCACAGAATATGTAGACTAGAGGGTAATGGAGCAGATCCCAAAACCAAAAAGGATTCCCAGCTCCTTTGCTCCCAAATTTTCAGTTTCTTCTGGTTCTTATTTATAATTGAATCTCACCCTCTTTGTTGCTTAAATTGCGTCTTATGCTAAATTTCATATTCTTTTTAGGCTTTTTTATTTGTACTCCTGGAAAGAAAGTAATTCTGGATGTGGTTGTTTGATCCAGGCAATGGCTCAGGTTCGAGGATTGGTGATATGCTGCAACCCGAAGTGGGTGGTTCTTGTGAAAATTTCTTCTTTGCAGGAATTGACAAAGTAAGGAACTCATTCGCTCTGGAACAGTAAACGAGATCGGCCTTGGCTGATTCTGACTCCTGAAAAACGTCACCAGAAAAAAGAAAAGAATAGAAGAAGGGAATCTCACCAAACTTTTTTTTTTTTTTAAAAAAAAAATTCTCAATCTCCTGAATCTGTGGTAAAGCTAGTAGTTTTCGGTTGGGAACGTTGTAAAGTTAGTGGAATCCATGACAGAAACGCACAAATGAATCATGAATGAAGCAATGCAGGTGCCTCTGTCTTCTTCTTCTTCTTCATATGACTTCAATTCGATTCTGTCGATATCTTCAAGTCTTCATTGGTGGGAAACATCAATTATGGAGAGGGAATGTAGGCTTTTAATTACCTAGGGCCAGGGGTACCTTAGGCGTTCTTAATTTCTTCATCGGTGGGAAACATCAATTATTAAAAGGATTAATGTTATGCAACCGAATGGAATCTCCTCCATTCTTTGAAGGACTTGGGATCCAGTTACTCCAAAGGCCAATTGGGATTCTGAGCCCTAATTTTTCCTCTCACATGAGAAATAAATTTTGAATTTTGAATTTTTAGGCTAAGATACATATAAAACTCGAATTATTATAATCATTTGACATGGATCAAATAAGACAGGACAATTATGTAATCTAATCATACAAATATTTTAGTGTGTTATACCATTTCAGCATTTCTGCTTCCTACAATCCATCCTCATACATTTATGTAGAGCAAATTTTGCCTGGTGATAGTTGACCCCAGATCCTCTGTAGCACGCTAGTGAGTGCAACGCACATCAAACGTCTGGAGATGCGCTAGAGAGGATTTTTTTTCAATACACAATAGCGAATGCATTATGCTATTATTACACATGGGTTTTGTTTGGTGTAACCACAGTTTGATTACACTGACCCCACAATTTTTGCATTACAAATAAAACAAAATTGACTGCCATTATTACATTTTTCACATTGGTTTTTACTCTCAGTATATGACAGTTTTGCCATGCAAGACAAATTGGTGGTTGATTGATTTGTAAATGAAGGATATTTTTTTAAAGAAGAGAATTCTCGGTGGGGGAGTGCACGGCTCACATTCAATACAGAGGAAAGGCGAAATGACAGTTCCACCCCCATGAAAAACGAAAATCCTACTTCCATGATGTCAACATGTGGATTCTCATTTGACCCCCCCCCAAGTGTACATAATGGCCACGCTCGTCCCAGAGAACAGTGACACCTTTTATAATGAAAATATCAACCTCATAATATCTTGTCTTCAGATCTAGTTTTATTCAAATCACAGTGAAAGAACAATTCTCTCATCATCGATAGCATTAATAGGGGTGAAATGGATATTTCATAATTTCAACTTGTAGGGATAAACAATAATGACCATAGATTCGAGGGTGAATCCTTTTCTTTTGTTTTATACGTAATACATTAGTGGTTAATGGCTTCATGTAACCATGCTTGGTGGAGTGATGATTTTACTAGGGAATTTGACTCTCTCTCTTAGATCTCTAATGGGGGCATTGTTCAACCAACTGTTTTGGGCCACTCCTTAAAGAGAGAGTTACTTAAATTAGTGCACCCTGACGAGGTTGGTCATCATGGTGTCTTCCGACACCACCTTTTAGCCTACCTACATTGCATCTCTTTTCTTGTTCTCCCTTTTTCTCTCTTTGCTTCCTTCCTTTAAAATGTAAGTTGGGCAGCTCAGTAGAAATGAGTTTGGACCCACCAAAGGGATAATGGATGGAACATCGATCACCATGGGCTTCCAAAGCCTGAGGAAACTAATTTCACCTCACTCTAACTGTTTCAAAGCTATATATAAGTTCACTAGAGAAATCTCAATTGCCTAACTTGATCCCCCCCCAAATCTCATAGTAATTAAAAATGGAAAAGAAAATTTTGGCAAGCTCTCTCTTACCCATAAAGAAGTGGGTGTGGCTCTGTTGAATAATAGGGTTACAATCGCTCATCCTCACACCTCTCTCAGATTGATTATAGAGAAATAATTCTTGCTACAAATTTATAGCGAAAACCTTTACAGGTAACTTACTGAAATACCCATTTAACGAAGCCCTTTACAGATAACTTACCGAAATACCCAATTAGCGAAACCCTATGCACGTAATTTGGGCCCTACGACCTCTTAAAGGTCCTTTGGAATCAATCCACTAATACAACCAACGGAATACAAGACATCAAAGTGTTTGATACTATGTATCTAGTAGAGGTGTCATCCAGCTCGAACCAGTCGAATTGATCGAAATGATCGGAAAAAACCAAACTAAATATTTTTCCATTTGATAGAAGATATGTAAAATTAAATTTAAAATTTAAAATATGATCAATCCAAATCATTCCCCAAATACTTAACGATTGGACACTAAAAAAATAGATGTACCTAACCATAGATAGATTTGTCAGACCATGGTTTGCCTGAATACAAATCTAAAATCTTTCAGTCAATATGCGACAAAGATAACTAGAAGACAACACAAATTATTTTAGGACAGCAAATAGTACTACACTATTTCCTTAGAATCTGACCAAAAGGACCTTTCTTCAATTCTCTTCAGAGGTAGTTGGAAGTTTGAATACTTGGTTGGCTTGGTTTTAAGAGAATCTAGTCATTGATTTGTAGCTAGTTCGAGGTTTTTTATATGTGTATCTTAGAGCCAACTTTGTCACTGTCAAGATGTAAAGGTAAAATTTTTGTAAGTTTGCTAAAGTTGTTTTCACTTTTTTTTTCAACCTTTCCTCTTCAGAAAAGAATAAAAATGAAACCAATAATTAACACAGAAGGTCCACCATCCTTTTGTTTTCTCCTCAAATGATTCATCAAACAGACAAGGAAGGGACCAGGGAGTGTCTAGTCTATTGTTCATAATAAGTGACTTCTCTTGTGGAACCCATGTTGGTAATGATACATGAAACATGATTAGATTAACTAGAAGCTTTTCATTAAACTCATGTTTAACATTAATGGATCCAAAGAGTTGTTCTATATAGTGAAAAACTTTGAGATCTTGGAGCCCAAGTACTAATTAGGTAGATCACTTAGCATGTTGAGTGCTTGTTGCTTTAGCTGTTCAAAAGCTAAATTAAAGGTTAATGATGATTTGCGTTTGGTTTTCGGCATTGTTATGCACAAAATCAACAAGTTTGAAAAATCTATTAAGTGGATTCATCACGAATTAGTTAGAATCATAAAAATTAAGTAGAAAAAATCATACATTGTTTGTCATACAATTGAGATAGTCCACCAAATTTGATAAGAGACTTACTACAGAGCTCTTAAAGCTATCCAATAGTTAGCCGATGTCAAATTATTGGGCTAAAAAATGGTAGGCATGACCGAGCGCCTTGCCCGAGTGAGGGTAAGGTGGTCATTTACCGCCTTGCTGTGTCTTGACAGTAGGGTCCTTCCGGACAACTTGGCAGTAGAAGATCTGAATCTTAGGCATGCATGAGATGTATTTCTCTGTACTTAATTTTTTATCATACAAATATTTTTCAACTATTTCTAAGAACTTTATTTTATCTTGCATGCAATAGAAATTAATTCGATATAGAGGGATCTTGAACCTAATTATCCATAAAATAAGGGTTGTTCTCATTTGGATATGGAAAATATCAAAGCCGTACAAAAAGCCTTCTTATCTGGGCCGTGCAAGAAAATGAAACATGTAATTATATATATTTTTTAGCTCAGCTAATAAATAACCATTTTTATTTATTTATTTATTTTCGATTTCATTTTTAAATATTCACCTAGGACAATTATTAAATTAATTAATCGTATATTGCATTTCTTGTCCTTGGGATAGAACTAGGAGTAGGTAGTGTACCTACAATAACTATATATATAAGTAACGGGCAAGAGATCTCTACTTGGTTGCATGGTCTCTACACAAGTGTCTAGGACAATGGGTGAGCACGCTTGGGTATCTACCTAGAGGGCAAAGGCGTGATCTCACGGTGCCCTGTGAGAAGGCATAGGAAACACCACCAAGTAGAGATCTTTTTCCCATAACTAATATTATATAGTATATAATCAAGGGAGAGTGTTCTCTGTGTGGGGCGTAGGGGCCACACCACTCACGGCAGCCAATGAGCACATTGGGGGTGGAATTTCTACCATTCATGGAGGGTGCGCTGGCCATTCCCCCCCCCCCCCCATGTGTCTAGGCGTGTCCCCTCCGTCCCATGTAAAGACCATTTCTCCTATAATCAAATATGAAAAATTATGTAAGCATATGAATATAAAGAAATACACACAAGTATGTGAGATATTATTATGGGAAAATAGTCTTATTTATGGAAGAGAGAGAAAGAAAGAAAGAAAATATTTAAGTAATTCATAATAAATTGATTATTTTATTTAACTTTCTAACAACCAATAATGCATAAAAAAATCTAGTATTATATACAATATGAAACCAAATTGGTTCCTTGATAATTTCTTTATTGTTATGTTATTATTTTATTAACTGTGAGATAATTATTGCTTTAAAATTTCCATGATATTAAAAATATGGATTGATAACAACCACAAACCAATGAGCTATTTTATTGAATGGAACCAAGTGAGCACGATGCACCCCAATGGGAAGAATTAGATCATAAGATCTCTAACTTTAAAATATATTGTAGATTGTGGATACCTACCTAAAGGTGTGTGATTTAATCATGTAGTATTGATTTTTCTTTTCTTTTCTCTTTCTTTCTTTCTTTTTTTTTGTTTGTTTTTTTTTTCTCCTTTCCCCTCCATTATACAAATCTCATGTGTGGGATTATAATTTATTTGGAATTTTTACTTTTTCACCCAAAATTTTTATCAAATAAGATAGTTTAGTATTAGATCATAAGTCCTTGTCACCTTTATTATTTGAGAACTATTCCATGGAGCTAAGGTCCAAAATATGGAAAAAACAAGTCTTTGTACGACTCAACCACCCAGTGTCATTGAACTGTTAACAAATTGAATCCATGGATTACTCACATAGAAACCCAAATTCAAATATGAGGGTATATTGGTTTGGTATATTTTCCAAATAATTACATTTTTTTGGCCAAAAAAATAATAATTATACGTGTGATATTAATGTAAATATTGTGAATGAATATGTGAAGCCAAGAGTATCGGATCATTAATTTTTGGATGAGATAGGTGTAGTTGGGTACATAGAAATTTGACCTATTTAGTTACCAAACCATTCGTGAATAGCTTGGATTGAGACCAAGATCCGATCTATTGACAACCCTAGTAAAGTTCCTTTGGTCAAACCAATTTTTGGATAAGAAAAATCTTTCATTTGATTAGGTACATAACAAGTTTTGAGCTTGATATCTATGGTATAATCTATGATGTTGAAATTTCTTTATTTTTTGTTTTTTTTGTTATTATTATTTTGAATTAAAGTTGCCTCCAAATTGCCATAGTTTAATTTTTTTGCCAACCAATTTGTATTACCTTCATATGTCACATGGTAGATATTTGGGCCATTTAGGAAACATCCTGTACAATCTTCTATAATTTAAAATGCCTAAAGATAGGGAAAATGTTCTTATCACACCATTCTTGTCTGTATTTCTGTCATACCTATAACTTTTCAACCATGAAATTGATGATTTAATAAGGTGACTATTGAATAATCTTGAGATACTTAGATAAAACATCTGTCAAATATGGTGATCTATTTCAACCATACAACACACCATGTATAAGTTTTTCTTTTTTTCTTTTTTCTTTTTTTAAATTTTCAATAGTTTCAAATGAGTTTATGTTTTGTTCATTTGTGGGACTTTTCAAACTTATTTTAAACCTATATAATAGAACATGTGTATGTTTAATTGGTTTGAAAATCCAACCATAGATAGGTGCAGACGAGAAATGTTTGGATTATAACGTGAATACAACATAAAAATAAATTTCACGTGTCTAATCTCATTAAACCTATGATCAATCTTCATTTAAGTATAAAACATTCAACAAATCTATCTCATGGAAAGGCAGAAAAATTACCTTGAGCATCACAAATGCAATGCCTGGGGGGGGGGTTGGAAAAGGGACTTAATTGTTGGCTACCTCCGCTAATCCCTTTAATGATCTCTATTAGTAAATCCCAACAATTGGGGTTCCTTATTGGTTACCTTGATTTAGGATAATCATCCGTCTCTCTCCTATTCTTCATTGTTAACCTGTATTCCTCTTCATTTCTCTTAATTTGTTTTTGGAAAGATCCATGTAGCTGATCCTATTCAATTGGGATGAGGCTGAGTTGTTATTGTTATCTTTCTTTCTCGTATCATGATAAAATTGCTAAATACAATCAAAGATTGCCAAAACTAAGAAAGATGTAGATTATATTGGGATAATCCATTAAAGGTGTTTATCAAATAATATCTTTAATTTTCAATTAAACATATTTACCAATAAGTATACCTAAGATTGATATTTTATAACTCTTATACATCTCTCGAATTTAATGGTTAATTATGCTTAAGTCCCTTCACTTAACAAAACTATATAACAGGTCTTAGGGCATGAAATCAATTACTGTCACCACCCTAGACCGTCACTGTTCTAAATTGAAAATATGAATCGTTGATTAGACCCCAAAAATTTTATAAAATAAAATTAATACAATTTAATATTTTTTCAAAACCTTTTGTAAATATTTACAAAATGTACCATTGGATTCGGATTTCGTCCAATCATATACATACAATTTCTCATTAGTGATTGGTTTCCTTTGGATGACTTAAAACTATACATATACCTCTCATTAAAATAAGATCCTTTCAGATCTTAATTTTTTTGGTAAACAAGATCATTTTAGACCATGAGAATCATTTAATTAAATTGATTCATTTGCTCAGTCTTGGAATCGTTATCCTCTATTGTTCGCTGCTCGAATAATACCTGCTGTCCCCTCACATGGGGGCGAAATGATGACTTAATCTCCCTGCCCGAACACACTGCCCGAGGGAGGTTAAGTCATCATTTCGCGCCCCATGTGAGGGGACAACATTGTGCTGTTCGGGCAGCGAACAACAGAGGATCAATATCATTGGTTCTTAATATCGATACTTGACCGCTATGATGTATCAATTCAGTTTGCATTAAGGGCAAAATGGTCAAAAAATAATTTTATTTTAAAAAAATATCATTAAGGACAAAACCGTCTGTTACCGGCCCATACCAATACGTCTCCAACAATCAAGGGATCCATCTCAATTTTAATTTTGGAATGAAAGATTGTGATATAATTCATACCTTTATTTATTTATTTATTGGTTGACGTTTATGACCCCAGATTTGGGGAATATACAATAAGAGAAAATAAAGGTAAGAAAATGGCAAAAAAATAATTGGTTCCTTGATTTTTGGAGACGATTTTAATGTCTATTTTGTCTTTTATGGTAAGAAAAGATATAGGCGGTTCTGTTTTTCTGTTGGTCGAACCGGTCTGTGGGTTAAATTGGGGACCAATTAGTAGTCTCATTGAATGGAGGCAGGGTCCACAATCAAGTTTTTTTTTTTTGTTTTTTTGATAAAAATATTTCATTATACGAGGTCCACAATCAAGTCAATGGACCCTCACAAAATAACACTCTTTCGGAATTTTTTAGAATTAGAAATGGATTGTGTGTGCCGCATTTGTATCACTAAAGATATATATTTCCACATAAGTAACACTGAATCGGTATGTCTTACACTCTTAGCCGCGTCGCATGTGAAAAGTGCAAATCTCAATTTATTGAACGGACACAAAGATTCTAATGTAATGGTTGTTAGAACGGGTACATGTAGTGTATTTGTGGACCCAACTGTACAAACAGAAACAGGAGTAACTAGCAATGTCTTCACGTGAGAGTGAGTTTCTAATTGTTAGATTAGAATCTAAATTAAACTGTCACGAGACGCGTATTATGGGATTCCTCGGGATTCCGATCTGAGTGGTCAGAAGCGGGTTACCATGTAAGTGCTTAGTTTCTATAATGAATATTGGGATATAAATGGAAATAAAAATAAACTTGGAAAGCTGACGTGTAATACTTTATGGAGGGCCCGAAAGGAACGGTCTAGATTTTGCTTCTCCATGAATCCATCTTCTGGCCCTCTGTTTATCTTCCCCTCTCCCTCTTCCTCTCCTTCTCCACTCTCCACCCTTTTCCCTCACTCTCTCTTTCTCTTGCTCGCCAAGTTTCTCTCTTTTTCTCTTCTGTTCTGTGTTTCTTGGTTTTAGGTGTTAAGGGTTTAAATCTCTTAGTGGGTTTGATTTGATTTGATCATAAAATACAAATATGTTGTTGGGGAAGAGACCTCGTCCTCAGATGAGGAGAACGACAAGCTTGACGGAATTCAATATGGATCTAAGCAACCCAGAAGAAGCTCCGGCAACCTCTGATTCTATGGTTCAGAACGCCATGAAAGAGCGGCAGAAAGCTGTAGGCCATGAAGGTTCTTCCAGAAGGAACCAACAGGGTAGTGGTGGTGGTGGTGGATTTGGGTCAGATGGGTTCGATTACCGGCTCATGGCCGCTACTATCTCTCCCAGAACAACCCATAAGAGGAATTCGAGCAATTTCATCGAAACACCTCACTTCTTAAGAGCTTGTAACCTCTGCAAGCGCCGCCTTGGCCCTGGCCGTGACATCTACATGTACAGGTCTGTATCTTAATATCTTTCCACCTTCTGTGTGAAATCCCAGCAGAGAGATCTGGAAGTTTTTTTGGGGGTCTTCTCTTTATGGGTTTTAAAGCTTTAATCATAAACCAGTTTCGTTTCTGAGAGTTATTATAATTTATCATCATTAACTTATATTTAGTTCTAATGACAAACCATTAATACTAATTTCAAAAGTTGGGTTTTGTAAATTTTGCAGAGGAGATAGCGCGTTTTGCAGTTTAGAATGTCGACAGCAGCAGATTAACCTAGACGAACGCAAGGAGAAGTGTGCATTGGCTTCGAAGAAAGATGCATCGACTACCGCTGGATCAGAATCCTCCCCTTCTAAAGGAGAGACAGTCGCAGCTGCATAGACTTGCAGAGAGAGAGAGAGAGAGAGATTAAAGTCCCTGCATGATCTGTTTCCCTTTCTCTTTCTATATATATATTTGTGAAAAAGGAAGATTTTTAGATGTTCTGTGATGGGAAAAAACTTATAAATATGAAATTAGAAGGTAAAGTTCAGTTTTTTCTTAACATGCAACTGAGCTAAGTTTAGTTACTATGATTAATCCAGATTTTCATATACAAAGATAGAATCTCTTATGTTTGTTTCTATATTTCACTTCTCTCAATCATGAATGGAAGAAAGTTGCAGGTTTTAATTACTTTTTTTTTCTGGGTTTCTCAAACAAGAAATTGATCGCCATAGTCTCCATTGCTCAGCTTTGTGGATGAATGTGTTTCAACTTTCCACGAGATTCCCATCGTTTTCTAGTCAATTCCCTGATTACTGTCCTTACTTAATGCTTTAATGTGTAAACCACACGGATACCCGGATACCTACCACTCTCTCTACCCATTACCATAAATCACATTCACATACCACTCGTGTGTGTGAAAAGACAAGAAGCAAACATCCCTCTTCTCAAACAAAGGTTACAAAAAACCGTATCGTATCAGTCACCGTCGATATGGGTTAAAATACTGATAGATATCGGTTGAATCAGTTTCTAACTATCCGATACTAATGTGTATTGACCGATACGATGCCAATACATAGAACACTGGTCTCAAGTTTTTTAAAAATCCATTCTCTTAATCAAATAATGACCCTCAATAAAGGGATGGAAAAGCCCACTCAATAGGTTACATGGGCAACTTACCTTTTCAAAGATGGGGGCCCAAATAGCTTAATTAAGATTATAATTAAGCTAAAATATATGAGTTGTGTAATTCTAAGTATAACATGTCATTGTCATGTATTTAGATATTTTTCTTCTACCTTATAAACTTGATTCTTGGCTCATAATGTCCTCATTCTTGATATGGCCCACTTATTTAATGGTCAGGATGAGTGAGATTTCTGGTTGCCCACACGCTCCCATAAGTATCAGAGTATGTGTGGTATCATAACATAAAACACCTCTATCAGAGTATATGACTTTAATATTCTTTGTTCTTATTTTAACTTTGATTTTGTACTTTAGGGTTATTTTTTGATAATTTAATACGACAGCATGAAGCTGAATGAGAAATTAAAAATTTGTTAAAAGTACAAGCAAGCTGATTATCATAACACAAAAATAATTTCCACTGATCTCTCTTTCCACTTTTTAATTAGATCAAATATAAGGTGATAGTGATGGTTTCTCTCTTTATTTTAAATTTAATTATAGATATAATTAAGTAGATTCTATTTGTTCTAAGTGGGAATTAAGGGAAAAGGATCCATAGCGTTGGAGTAGAGATTCTTTTTCACATTCTGTTATATAAATAATGAGCCGTAAAATTTATACTGACAATCTCTTTCCTCAAACAAAATGCAAAATATTTTGATAACCATTCGGACAGAGTGTTTAGGCAGGGGTAGGGTGGTCATTTCAGTCTCCCTTACTGGGGAACTAAGTCGGACAGAGAACTGGAGGAGATAAAGATCCTACCTATACCTATACCCCCAAAAGGGTATAAATGGAATAGTAATAATGGAATCCGTGGCTTCTCAGCTTGCATGGAGTGGGCAGTATAAAAAGTAGAAAGAGATTCAATTTTAATTGTGTTATACGGGTGGGGTCCACTGAGGGTGGTGGGTGGGACCCGTGATATGCAATTTCAAAGTCCCCATCCTTTTTCGTCACAATCGGGGCCCCACCCACTTGGCTGCGGATCCCTCACCACTGGGGAAACACACAGACAAAAGTCTCCTCTCTTGGTGCTCCATTGCAAACAAATTTACTGCGAAATGAATTTACAAACGAGACGATATGTTCACAGACAAGAAATTCTTAATTTCTCGTTATTATCTCCTTATTGTTTATTGTTAACACTGAGAAGCAATGGAAATTTCTGCCGAGAAAGCTAATGAGATTAGCTTCTTATTCGTCTTTTTGGTGGGATTTTGGTTCTTATTCCAATTCCATGAAATCAGAAATTCACCACCACAAAACTGAGAAGTTTTGAGTAATCACTTTTTTAAAGCAATGATCTCTTTTCCACCCTCTCTTTAGTGGCTACCTTTTGAAGATGAGTTTCAGTCTATTTCTAAGTTTCAACGAGTGGTATTAGAGTCGAAATGTAACAACAATCATTCGACTGAACATTTTAATTTCGACGTAAAGAGGGAAATTATTAGGGTTTCATGCAAATGCAACAATCTTATGTGAATATATTGATATCGTCGATATTGATCCAGATCGGTCAATTTTATCCTTACTTTGCATTAAAAATTGAATTTTTTTTATGCTTTTACCCTTGATCCGATATCAATAACTAATTTAGGATCGATCAAGTATCGATATTGACCTCGACTGATACCAATACGTTTTGACTGATTTAATACTGATACCTTAATCCATGATATGAATAGTCCGATGTGAAAACTTATTAGGATTCAGACACCCTCCTCTTGCTTATAAAGGTGAGGTCTACTTTCAGAGAAACTTGAGAGAGAGAGAGAGAGAGTCAATCTTCAATGGAGTCAATGGGCTAAGCTTAATTAATGAGGAAGGGATCGAATCATAGAATACTTTGGAAAGCATTTCTTTTTCCAAGTCTTAATTTGGAGTTCTTTCTCTCTTTCTCTTGTTTCTCTCACTCTTTCCTTGTAAACATCAAACAAGTGGTTGATATAGTATCATAAGAATAAAGTAATGACCATAGTAGCAATATTATATGTCTTGCTTTGGCAAATGGGTTTCTGGGTTTTTGATTGCTTTCAAATGCTGGTGTTGGGTGTTGGGGTGTCACCCCCATTTCTCTTCGGCCTTTGCTGTCCAGGATCTTGAAGCCATTGCCCCCACCCACCCACCCCACAATAATTAACAAACAATGTTAATTACAACAAAAGAGCTTTAGCTTTACAAACCTTTACTTGAACTGCTACGTACTCTTCTCCATGTATATAACTCACACACCCATGCATATGTAACCTAATAACCCACCCAAACCCTACTAATAAAAACACACTCCACCACTTTAGTATCACATTACTTAGTTCTTAATTTCTTCCAACCTCCACATATCTTTAATCTAACTTAATTAAAACCCTATCACTTGACAACCACTCATATTTCCATTTTTTATTTCTTGGGTTTGAGAAGTTTTGGGGGTAAGATGTCTTTGTATTCCATCAACTTGCACTATCAGGTTATATGGGTATTTCGGTAAATTACCTGTATAGGGTTTTGTTATATATTTGTAGTGAATTAATCTAAGAGAGGTGTGAGGACGAGCGGCTATAACTCTATTTTTCATTGTTAGTGAAGTAGATCTCATTTCGTCATGGACTTAGGCAATCTTGCTGAACCACGTAAATCCGAGAAAAGATACATACATCTTTGAAGTTAAAATTAAATTAGCATTTTATAATACACATTATCATGTTTGAGAGTAGCTTTCAAAAGAAAATTCCAATTTCATGGTGTCATAGACCTTTTGGTATACCCCACCTCCTCCAATGGGTCGGATCCATTGTTCGTAACATCTCTGTCATGTTTTCGACTTTAATTAGGACGCATCGATGAATCCATGAACTTGATCCTGTGATTCTAAATTATATTAATTAAAACAAACAATTACCCAAAAATTAGTATTGAGTATAATAAATTCCTTTCTGGATCCTTTGAACTAATACAAAATGTTGAGACCAACTAAGATAGTAAGCATGAATGTGTTGTAAGTTGTCCCATTTTAAACTTATACTTGCTATTTAATTGCACAATTTGGAGCTTAGGCACACTTCAATTCGAGCTGTCCAAGCATAGGAAGAGACTAAGAGGAGGCCAAGGGAGACATCTTAATTACTTGTCTCTTTGCAACCACTTGCAGTTCTTTTCTCTCCCTTAACTTATGTTTTAAACTTTTATATATAGGGTGTGCTTGAGTGGAATTTCTCTTGCACAAAAAAATAAATAAATAAAATAGAAAACAAGTGATTGAAAAGGAAAGACTGGCTGTGGAGTGTGGAGTCCCCATGGATCTATATTATCCTATAAATGAGAATCTATTATTTAATGAAGCATCTGATTTTTTTTTTAACATTTCTTCTTTCTAAGATCTTGTGACCTTGTTATGGTTGGAGTAGATAATACATACTATATATAAACAAGTATAGTGACAATTAAAAAATTGTGATAATATTAAATAGGGAAAAAGAACTCTGTTCGGGAGTGTGGCCTACGCTAGCACTCCCATGAGTCTATCTCTCTCCTCACTCATATTTCATTGTCTCAAGTATTTTCTAAGGGATGGGATCATGTGCGATGTACCAATGAAACAGCATGTTTCATTGTACAAACATTAAAATAAAAAATGAAAAATACTATACTATTATTTTATGGCATGTCAATTTCAAAATTATATACTACCACCCATAAATCAGACTAGAAAAAAAAAAAAATACCCTAACAATCAAAAAGATTTATAATTAAGGAATGCATCATGCATTGTAAAAAATATAGAAATAATTCAACATATGTAAGGAGATAACTTAAACTCTCTCCCTAGACCCAATTAAAGATCCAACTAAAGAAAGAAGAAGAGAACATGAATTAATTTGGGAGAAATATTATTTACATGTCCTTGGGAAGCGTGAATGTCGATGGATAGGTAATATACTTTTTGATTGATTATCTAAATTTGAAGAAATCGTTGGGTTCCATTTTAACCATATGGCTGACCATGTATTGAATTTTCCTATATTTTCAGTCATATATAGCAAATCTAAATTTGGGTTGATCACCAATTTTGAAAGCTTTTATTTCTTCCACATGGCTAGTATTAATGTAGGAAACTTACTGCCTGATGGAGAAATGAATGGGCTCATTTGACTAATTTGTTGAAGCAAGAAATAAAAATAATAAGACAAAATGAAAATATATATGGACCCTATAGACGTAAACAAAATCTAAATTGTGACGAAATGAAATCTTTCAATACTTGACAATCCAAAAAAAAAAAGAATAAAGAACATCAAAGAATAGAGATTTTACTTAGAGCTAGCCTTCCAAGAATTCATCAATTATGATGACTTGTGGTCCTCTTGGAACCACAACATTAGTATTTTTTCTTTCCAATAATATTACAAAACGCTTGATGTTGAAATGATGATTTAATATTCAAATAAATTGAAGAAGAGAAGAAAAAGGTTAGAAGTTACATATATTATAGGAAACTTTGATTGATATACCTCCACACCCTCCCCCCGCGCCAAGAAGATTACAAAATCCTTATTGTCAAGATGATGATTTAATAAACAAATGGGCTGATGTTCTTTGTGCCGCAGAGCGCAGCCTGCGCTCACACATATGGGCCTGTCACCCCCATGTGTTTGGGCGTAGCCTGCGACCCCCAGCACAGAGAACATTCTTCCTAAACAAATAGATCAGAAGAAAAGAAAAGAGAAAAAGTTTTGAAGTTACATAGTAAAGAAGCCTTTACCAATTATTTCTTGAGTTGGTATCTGCAATGCATGTGCTTCCTAGTAGTGAAAAATACACCAATTTGGTTTGTAATGCCTAAATATGTAAGAAGTTGATACCTAAATATGCCATTTATTTAGGATAGAAACACTTTATTCCCTCCCCAAATGATATTTAATAGATTCCCTTATGCTTGAATAAGTGAATTCTGTTCTTAGCTATTAATTTCCATTTGGACATGATTTTACTTCAGCATCATAGATACCAATAAAGTTAATATCACTTCACTTTCACAAAGAAATTTTTGTTTAATTCGACTTCACTTTTAACCAAACAAGGCCTAAATGAAGAAAAATTTGTCCTTTGAACCAAGAGTACTAAGATAATTATTTAATATAATGTATTATGTATGACTTCTAGAAACTTAATAAAATATTACACAAAATAATTTAAATAAACTATAAATATTATTTTATTTTAGGTTCATGAATTTTAAATTAATTGAGTAATAGATATTTTCTTTTTACTTGACCATGACCTTTTCTAAATTACTTTTTTTTTTCTTTTTTAATTGGATAGGACATAGGTACCCTTTGTTTCCATGCTTTAAAAAAAAAAAAAGGAAAATAGATTAACCCTTTCTAACAGAACCATCACTTAAGAAGAAAAAAGAAATAAAAGAAATAGAGAAACAGTTAGTAAGGATGGCTAAATCATTTTCAAGGTTGTTAAACAAATAAAAGCGAAGGCTGAGAAAAGGACAGGGTGTGTGGGGTGGGCCTCGTGGGCTCTCAACATCTTACATGGGCCCCCAAGTTCCAATCATCTCTGGCTTTACACATAAGCTCCTTCGTCTGCAAAGTTGTCCGTGAACGTCAATCGCTCGCAGCTGGATTCATGCTGGTTAACGGTTCCTATTTCTGTGGACATTTAACTAATTGGCCCTTGCCCATTTGGCCCACTCTCCCTTTGGACTATATTTCCACATCTTCTTTCTCTTTAGTTTGGACCTAGCTCGCTCTCCTCTAGGCTTTTCTTCCCTTCATTGGTTTTTTTTTTTAAATTTTTTTTCATTAAAAAAAGGGAGAGAGAGAGTTCCCACAACGACCATGTGAGATGGAATCTATATGTCATACCAATGATGCTATGGAGAACGATATCATACACATGAGACCCACATGTCAAAACTAGATAAAGAAAACAATAAAGAACCACATGTGAGAGAGAAATAGTTATCTGACATCATGGTGATTCTTTTTCCAAGATCCTGTTTGTTTAATTGTAATTTTTTTCTATTCAAATAATAATTTATATGAAAATTTTCCTCGATGTAAATTTTTTTAAGGAAAAAGAACACTACCTAGGCACGTGCGGTGCGCTATCCCTATGCCAGACATAGGTGCGCGTGAAATGATCGCTAGGGTCCCACTTGCCCAGTTAAGGATGTCAATCAGTACAGTTTCAGGATGTCGGTACAGTCCACTACACATATACCCCATACTGATACCTTACCGATACCGACTCAATATAGGTATCTCATATTGATATCATACTGAATATCGGTATACAGTAGTATGGTTCGGCATAGATAATTCGGTACAAAAATAGTATCGTTATACGATAGTCAGTACACATTGACACCTTTACGCCCAGCTACCGTTCTTTCTACCATTTTTTTTAATGCTTTTTTTATTTTGCATTTTACGTTCTTACAAAATATGAAAAATCCTATTTTGTAAGAAAAATCTAGAGGTCTCTCATGAAGACAGACAAACAACAACAATGAGAAGACAGGAGATGGATTCATTCAGTAGCAACCAACATTTTGTCCGATGAGATACAATATCAGTGTAAACCCCATAGTTCTTCATGTGATAGGGCGTGGAAAGGAATCTCCACTCGAAACCTGGGCGATCTTTTATATAAAAAAAAAAACCATTTAAAGTTCTTCTAAGCATCACCAAACTTGTCTTATTCTTTGTAGTTTGCACACATAGGTGATAGGTTAATAGGTTAATTGATTCTTAAGTAATATTATTACTAAGTTATTGTTAGCATCTAATTATCTAAATGCTAGACATGTTCCATTTACAGGGTACCAATTCTGCTCCCATTGCAACTGAAGTTGACCCTTTAATTTCAAGTTCAACTTCTACCCACAAAACCACAGAGATCGAAAGAGTAACCTGGCTGATGACGTTTATTGGTTTTTTCCCCTAGATTCTGAGTAGTTTAATCCCAACTTGTTTTAAAATCTAGAGGAAATGGGTTGGACACAAGGAGGACCATTTCACCAGATCTAAGTTATAAATTCCTTCTGGTTTCCATTGAAATATCTTGGATTCCAATTCTTTAATCATTTCAGTTTGCTTGTTTTGACTGAAATTTCCAAAAATTTTCTAAAGCGATTTTGTTCTTCTTTGACTGAATTTTCTAGAAAGGTTTTCTTTTTCCACCTTTTTACTTGGAAAACAAATGGAACCATATAATTAATGCTTATCAAACTGATCTGCTCCAACTACATTAAAGAGAAGAGCATCTAGAGGGTGTTTCAACATTAAAAGGTCCACCCTTACCAACTTGTACTGATTTGTTAAGGAAATACAGATATTGGAATAATTCTTGATCATTGAAGGTAGAGGGGAAAATGTTTAACACAAATTAATCTTCTAGAATGTCTAGATATAAAAATTTGCAATCAAGTACAAGATCGATCTCCATCAAATTTGAATCGGCCACACTTAGCCTAGCGTGATCAGACTTAATATGCGTATAATAAGAATTTATTTGTTCTGATTAATTCTAAGTTGAAAGTTTTGAAGCACTCTTAGGTTCACCTCATGATAGAGAAGTCGCTACTCATGACAAGGTCATAGGCTAAGGAGTAAGATCAAAACAAAATCTATATTACATGATTTAAAAAGTATTTATACTTCTTATGCCACTTTTTATTTTCTAAATGGAAGAAAAAAGCAACAACAATAATTCCAAATAAAAAAATATTTTTTACTCCTAATTCTCGTGTAATTGTGATTGTTACATTAATAATATTAATAACATAAATTATATGAAAAGTAATGAAATTGTAATTGTATTATTAACTTTTCCATGACATCAATGTACGAAGATGATATATTTTTTATGAAGGGCCTTCAATAAGGATCTTGTAACATGTCACCAATATTATAGACTACCATATGCTAAAAGAACTTTATTAAACCTAATTTACATGTAACGCGGCATGATAAATACCATCATGTTCAACTAAAAGGATAGTAACTTTAAAAAATGGAAATTTAGTTAGTTCTTTATAATTTCTTTCATTTGAATTTTTAAATTTTAAGCAATATAACAAATAATAATCTACTAATTAATATTATTCATTTTACTAAGTTATTGGACTAATCAATCTTTGACTCATACAATATACATCATCAAAGTAGAGCTAAATGCATTCTTATAAAAAACTATCAATATTTTGAACTTGATTTTTAAGGGTTAGTTCATTTTAACAATGTCATTGATGAAAAGAGCCACCGTCGAAGCTCTTATGTTCGTTAGCTGGTAGAACTTTCCTTTCTTACCACTTTTTAAGTTTCATATGTTTTAGATAAAAATCATGTAAAAAAAGTTATCAAATAAATTTTGTATAAATCTTGATTTTTTTCTTCTTCTTATACATGCGAATTGCTGGGACTCCAAATGAAAGACAAGAGTTTGCAATGTAAGGTTTGCCTTTGATATGCATTCCATGAAATTATACCAAACAAAGTCATAATTTCAAAAAGTTCACTAAAAGATTTCAAACGCTTTTAAAGTATAACTGTATAATTCATTCTCTTTAATTTAGTTGAGACCTTTAAGGGATGGGTTGCCCTGAGAGGTTGAAACCATGATACCAGCACAGTTGGTTTTTTACCCAAACAACTGTGAAGGACTAGAGCTGAGGGGCGAAGCATAGACCTTTCGGAACTGGGAAGGAAAGATTATGACCGTTGAGTGGCAGGGAGAATTGAAGGAAGTTTTGTTGGGAAATTTTGAAAACGAGATCTCAATCAATTATGGATTGATAAGGACCTATTAACAAATTGGGAAAAAGTTCTCTATCCGAGAGTGTGGCCTATGCCAGTACTCCCATGAGTCTTTCTCTCTGTCCTCCTCATATGAAAAGACATCTCTACCCCATTGTTTTAAGGAGGATAGAGATAGACACATGAGAGTGCTGGTGTAGGCCACACTACCGTACAGAAAACTGCTTCCCTAACAAATTAAAAAAATATATCCTGTTAAACGTATCACTTGTGATGAAAGAGAATCCCTTCACTAGTGGGTTTTAGTGCTTGGATGGAATCTGAAATAATGGAAAGGATTAGCTTAGAATCGTTTACTCAAACCGATATTAAATTGATAATTACCGTATACTCAAATCAACAACAAAATCAAAGTCAAAATAGATTAAAAAATATATATATTTATCCAAAATTATTTACTAAAAAAGAAAAAAAGATTCTTGTCTAGTAGTGCAGCCAGCGCCTGCACCCAAACACGAAGGAAAGCGAAATAACCTTCCCAGCCCATCAATATGAAAAATTCCACCTCTGTTGATGCTCTCTTGCGTGTTGTGATTAGTTTGCACGCTGATGTAGGGGCCACGCTGCCAGGTATAGAACCTCCCATATTTATTAATTAGTTTTGATTTGGTATATTATAACCATTTAATAAACAGTTCAATTCTTGTTTCTACCCTTAATACTTTGAATCGAATCAAAACCAAATAGATGAACACCCTTAGGGGAAGGTCATTATGGTATTCCGATGGAAGATTCCTTTCGCCTATTGTAAATGAAAACTTTCACCTAATACTAACAATGGGAAGTATGGTTCAAGTTCTTGGGTATCGAATCGGGATTGGTTTCAATTGATACCAATCCAGTACCGGTCTGAATCACCCAAAATCGATCTATGTCGGCAGAAAATGACCAAAAGCTTGGTTTTGCAAGATAGGTTCTGGTATCGGCCAGTATTGGTCAAAAAAATTTAAAAATTAAGAAAATAAAAAAAATTGTAATGAGATAGATATTATTTGAAAACCCATTTTTTAAATGACATATGGGATCAAAAAAAAAAACACAAATTCTGACAAAGGATGTAATTGGGCCGAGCCGATCCCAATCCAGCATTCCAGCCCAAGGGTGTAATGGAGTTCCCACAAAATAACCTTGGGCCGGGCTTGTGGATGGGGTGGGCTGGACTGGGCTGTGAAAGACTTAGTTGGAAAACACTGCCAAATTGAAGTGAAATATAAGTTTAAGATTCATTAAACCCAGGCCCAATACGCCCCTGCCAGGGTCATAAAAAAAATTAAACCCAATCCCGGCCTGTGGGCTGAAAAATGGGCCGAGGCTCTGTCTAGATCAGGTTCGCCCGGCCAAATTGACACCACTATCAGGAAACAATCAAGTAGACATATAGGACTTCTGATAATGAGTTGTTCCTATGAAATCGGAAGCTTAGGAAAGAAAATAAGAGATTATCAAATACAGTAGGATATTGAGGTAGTGGTCAATAGGTTGGTTTGGTTTGAGTCAGTTTTAGGCATGCGTTGGCCCAAACCGAAGCTGAACAGCTAGGGTGAAGTTTAGTTTTGGTCTGGTTCGATTCTGGTTTTCTATCTTTTCTCCTGAGTTCTTATTGGTCCATTCGGTTTGGTTTTTCATATTTATATATACCCCCCACCCCAAAAAAAAGAAAGAAATACTATCCTTGTCGGCTTTTCCAATTATTGGGTTGGCGGAGGTGTAATGAGATCTTGGCTGCAAGAAATACTAGAGATACTGAGGGTTCAATGTTATTAATGGACTATGGGAAGAACGATATAAAAGTAGTATTAAAATCCTCTGCAGTACTGGCGGGGGTTACAGTGCACATCCGACGGCACAGCAGAGGCCATGTGTGCCATGTGTGCCATGTGTGCCACCTGGCCTCTACTGTGCCGTCGAATGTGCACTGCAGACCCGCCGGTACTGCAGAGGATCATAGTCCATAAAAGTATAAGCAACAATATGAAAATAAAGTTGTATATAATCAAACATATATACTTACTTGTAACCGACAGTTATTGCAAACGAAGACAGAAGTTGGACCGAGTCGTATGATGATCTCCTTAAAATCTTTAATCGTCCTTTAATAGTGTAGACCGGGTTGACGTGCGATTATACCTTTAAAATGAAACGATATATTGATCACTTAGCAACACTTCTAATGTGATTACAAAAACGATTCAATAGTTATACTCAACACTCCTTGTTATGATAAATTTTTGTTGTTAGAATCTGCTGATTCAACCACCGATTCTGATCCAAGTATTTAATCCTGATGTTAATGGTGGGTCTCAACTCACAATCAGATGAGGATCTGTATTGGCCCTAGCTTAGAATCGGCACGAATCGGTCGACAAAAACCCCCCTAAACCCTAGGTGTCGTACAAGATTGGTCTGATCTAGGTTCCAGATCAGCCCAATTCTGCCGATTCAATCCGATCCGATTTTTAAACCCTGGGTTCAGTTGTCCTGCCAAGCAAACAAATCGAGGTCCCAAATGCTTTATCCTCTACTTCATACAGGTGGTACAATTGTAAAATTTCCATTAAAACAGTTCCACGAGTCGAGAGCCCCAAGCCTCCACGAGTCTCCTCTCTCTCACCGCCAATGGAGGAAAGCCAGAGCTGCGAATCCTAATCGATACAGCGTCTCATTATAGCTCGATTAATGGCCGATTTCGTCGGTTGCTTTCTCGATCACCGTTTCCCGAACATCTCCTCCTTTCGCGCTTTCTTCATTTCCTGCAACGTTTCACCAAAACGCTTCGTTACAGCTCGGTTTCCTCCACTTATCCGACTTCCGAACCGTCATTCATCTCACCATTTGTTCGCGAAGCACTCTTCGTCGTCTACACCGTCATCGGAGCCTCTATCTCCCGATTTTGACGTCGTTTCCACCACTGGTACCCTATTGCGATTCTCTGAGCCTTTATTGTCTCTTCAATTAACTGGAATTCGTTTCTTGTTTTTTTAAATTTTTTTTTTGCGATTGATGATGATCCTGTTTAAGATGCATCCAAGTGATCGTTTCTTCGTTTTGAGATGGATATGTTTTTACGCCGCTTGTTGCTTATTCATATGGAGTTTGGTGGTTTCGGCAGAGTACCCCGATGGAAGCGTTGTTTTCCGATTCGGAAGCATAACAGAGACGAAAGAAGACGTTGAAGTCGATGAATCATCGAGTATCATGGATGGAGATTCAGCTCATGTTGAGAAGGGAATTCAACCTAGTTTATCTGCCGCTGTTGCTGTGAAAGGAGTGTTTTTTGAAGAAAGGAGTACTAATGGAGCATATGCAAGTGAAGATGAACCTATGAAGAAAATGGAAATTGTTCAAACTGTTGAATCTGGGGAAATCCTGCACGAAGTGACCTATACTGATCCGGAGAGCAAACAGAGCATCGGCAGCTCCACTGAAGTAGTTGGTTTTGTCGAAGACAGACTAGAATCGGATAGAAAGTTCCCGGAAGATACGGAGGAAACAGAGTTACCTGCTTCTCCAGGATCTCACTCAGTTTTGGATGCGGAGCAGAAGACTGCTGCTGAAGATATGGTACAATCTATGGATTTGGAGCATGATTCGGTCCTTGACAAAGAGGCATTGAGCGACTCTGAGCAAGACTTTGGAGAGAAGAACAAGGACGATGGTCGGACTTTTACTTGTGCAATGGAGCTGAACAACATCATTGACAAAGAGGACGGTAATGCCATTGAGTTAGAATATGCAGAAAAAAGGCAAGGTGGAATTATGATGCCTCCTTTGGGTACTGCCCAGCCTGACTCCCTTCCTCAAGTAGAAAAGGGTTATGTCACTGAGGAAGATTCTGAAGAGAAGGCCAAAGGTGAACAAGATATGAAGCCTGATTCAATTCTTGATTTAGATGCAACTATCAACTCTGAGCAATGCTCTGGAGACGGAAATATTCGTGAAGCTGCAACTCTTACTACCACCGCGGCGCTCGAGAACATTCTTGATCCAGGAAGAAGTAATACCTCTGAGGAAGATTCTGAAGGTAGGATCGAGGATGAAATTAGACCTCCATTGACAGCTTCCAAGCCTGACTATCTTCAAGACAATAATAGTTCTGGCCCTAAGGAATATTCTGAAGATGTAGTTATGAGTGAGCCTATGCCTTTGTCTAATTCTGCAGGGCACGTACTTGATGTAGAAACAAGTCATGCTTCTCATGAAGGTTGCACAGAGAAGAATACTTTTGATACTACTTTTCCTTCAACTGGTGATCGTGCCTCTAAAGTAGAAACAGATTATGCCTCTTGAGGAAGATGATGGGAAGAAGGCTAAAGTTGAAGTTATGAATAAGTCTCTAATTGGAGAATCTGATCAAATTTTGGATGCCAATTCTTTGGATGCTGTAGAAGGTTTTAACACTGTTGAAGAATGTTTGGAGAAAAATGCAGTTAAAAGCTCAACGGTTGGTCATATTTCTTTCTTTTTTCCTTTATATCTCAGTCTTTGTGCTAATATACACATTAATAAAGTCTACCTTCATTTTCTGGGAAGGAAGAGGTTATGCATCACCATAATGAATATCAACAACTGATAATTGTCACTCATATGGACATAAAAATTGTGGGGGTGGGGGTGGGGGTGGGGGGGGGGGGAGTGGGAAATGTAATATATGACAAGCACGGGTTGACGGGGATAGTGCTTGCCTATTTGAAATGCTTGAAGCTTGTCTCTGAAACTTGCTGAATGCCATTCTAGGGTAACTATGTCAAGTTGCAACTGACAATTAACAAATGATTGTCAGGTTTCCACTCATCTTATACATCAGGCAGATGCCTGGCAAGAGAAGCATATCCTTTCTCCTGTAGTTTCTACTTGGGGAAAATTTCCTCATTACCTTTTCCAAAAAATAGGAGTATCAAGGTTTACCTGTTACACTTAATAATACTTTTCCTTTTTTTTTTCTCCGGGTGGAATTTTTGCATAATGGTTTTGCATCCCACTGATTTTCATTAATTGAAAAATCCAGTCATCATGCTGTCCTTTAGTTTTGAGAAATCCTTATGCTTCATGTCTTAGAAGCCTAATTTTTGGACCAAGCTTTGACAGTTATGTAAGAGAACTGTTTGGAAAAGTATGCCTAATGGAGTTTACTTCACATTTTTCTGTTCTAGCAGAGGGACACTGCAACCTCTTCAAAATTTATGGTTGAAAATATCAAAGGTGCTGTGCATGGCGAGGACCAAGCAGAAGCTTCATGGGCTGTAAAACTACCTGGTGTTGAAACAACTCAAATTTCTAGTAGGTATGGTTTTCCCTCTCTCTCTCATGCATGGTTTAGGTGATTTCAGTGCCCATAAACATTTGGCACCAAGCATATCTGAATTTATCTATCCATAACATGATACTGTCCCTGAAGGCAAATATCATCAGATAGAAAATGATGATACCCTTTTTTGTAATATAATGTTCCCCATTATTTGCTCTCTAACATGTGCTTTAATTATTGATGATGCTTGGTCTGGCTGAATCATTCTCTGCCAAGCATACTATGTCCACAGATTTGAAATTGATTCTGTTATGACAGAACTTCTTGCTGCATGTCTATTGTCTGAGAAAGATTTTGATTTGTTGTATTTAAAATTTAGAAGCATCATGCCATCAGTTCTTTATGATTTTCCCATTTCATGAATAATCTAGGGAGATTGCAAGCTCAACAGGAGGGCTTTTCCTTTCTTCAGGTGCTGCAATGTTGCCACATCCTTCCAAGGTAAAACCATTGGCTGGAAATTTGTTTTGCCACCTATTTTGTAAATGAAATAGAATACTTGCTTGTATTGTTTTTTGAGAAATGATAGTGGTAGCGAATTCCACCAAGGTAATCCAGTGATTGTTTGTCTTGGCCTTCAAAATATCGGCAAACTCTCGGATATCGAGAATTTTGGATTCCTTTCCAATGTAAGGGAACTGTAAAAAGTTTGATGCCTTTTGGATAAGTCTTTTATAAATTTCCCTGTATTTTGACCAAACTATGAAGAAGGTTATAGATTTGGACTTATTTACAGGCCAAATAATGATTCTGAAACCATGGTTTAAAACTTTGATATTTATATATTTTTCATTTGTATTGAAGTTGGGTTTAGGAATCTCCATGGGGTTTACCCTATACTTCGTCATACTATTCGTTTCTGTTTTGTTCCTGGGAATTGTTCCAATTACTTTTTCCTACATTTATTGTTTCTCCAATTCTCCTCATTGTATCAGATTGAAGTCACTCTTGATTATTTTTCATTAATGCGCTCTATAAATCTGTTGCCCCATCCAATGAGGAACTGTGAACTCTAAATTACTTGCTCCGGCAGCAGAAAAAAAGCATTTTTTTTGTTTGCATTTTGAAAGAAATAGCAACTCCATCAATGGTTTTTCTAGATGGTATGCCGAGAGATGTTTCCTTGATGGCACACCTATTTTTCCCACTGGCATGTCCAATGAGGCTTAAATTTTGTTGAACAGATATAGATCCCAAAGTTTCTGCTCACATGTCAAGTGTCAGCCCAAATGGAGTTGGCCATGTGGCAGAATAAAGGTTTGAAATTCCAATGGGAAAATTGGAGAGGACAGCTGAAAATACTAATGGAATATGCCAATACATAGGATGGTGAATTTGAGGCTTAAATTTTACACATGGCTTAGCCCCTACCATTTTGTAGATATCCAATGATTGGATTTGCACGTTACCCTTCCATGTAGCTCAATTGGTTGTGCAGTCAAAAGATTTCTGTTTGACTATGCAGTCCAGAGAAACTGTTTCCTTCAGTTTTTTTTTTTTTAAATATTCAGATTTCCTAGAGGGCAGACCTCAGCACAACGGTAAGGTTGCTCCATTGTGACCAGGTTTGAGTTGGGAAACAGCCTATCCATGAAGTGGGTTAAGGCTGCGTACATTATGACCCTCCTCAGACCTCAGCACAACGGTAAGGTTGCTCCATATGCGTTTCTGATCCTAAAAGAGCTTCTCATGGTTTTCATTCTTCAGACTGAAGACTGTCAACTTAAAATTCCATTCTTCTTCAGACGTAGTGAGGATTTAGAAGTTTCAGCAAAGTGAGGACATGTCACTTATTCATAACATAATTAGATTTTGAAATTTACTTATTTGTTTGGATTTTGTTGATTTGTTCACCTTGTTTTGACAAACCACCTGCTATTCTTGTCCAATATGTAATTGACTTATGAAAATTTTAGGACTCAGTTCCTCTGCATGAAATAAAGCATTCAGATCAGTTATTTATAGAATAATAATGCCAGGCATTGACAGGTGGAGAGGATGCTTTTTTCATCACACAAAATTGGGTAGGTGTAGCTGATGGAGTGGGTCAATGGTCACTTGAAGGTACTATCTTTATGATGATATATTATTGTGTATTTTATATAGAATACAAATAATTTTATGTTATTTTATTTTTGTGATATCTGTTCTGTTGGGATATCTGGCATGAACTTTTGCCTTAGTACCTGCTCTAGGCTACCAACCTACGATCCCATTGCTTAGAGTCTCCTAGGCATTTTGACAACACTGGCCAAGTGGCCAGCTTATAGAATATACTATCAATACTGGTTTAGTGCCCAATGTACAAAGGCACATCTATGAACATTCAGTTTAGTGCTGATTGGTCATGCATCCTACTCCAGCAATAAGAGCCCAAGGGGTTTCTGTCAATACCAGCAACTCCTTGAATGAAGAGCCAATTGCATGATATAGGTACAAATATCAGAGAAAATTCAAGCCAGTCTCTCGTTTTGTCATCAATTAGTCCTTTTTCTATTTCTTTCGATAATAAGGAGATAGCAGAAGGAATTAAGAGCTCAAGAATCAAAGCTTTTGCTTGGGTCACTTTTAACCAAACAGGGTAAAAAAAGGTTGGGTCACAGCTTTGGCCATGCTGTGAGTATCATCTTTAGGTTTGGTGGATCTGCTGAATCAAATCAGACAAACCCACATGGTAGTAGGATAATCAAACTTCAACCTTCATCTCTGCAATGTTAAGTTCTCCTTCCCAGCACATGGATCAAAGTAGCTGCTTTGATAATTTTTATCTTTTATGGTCTGCCTTGTCCTCTTAAGGTATTAATGCCGGACTTTATGCTCAAGAGCTAATGGAGGGTTGCACAAAGATGGTTTCAGAATTTCAAGGAGCTCAACTAATTAAGCCAGAAGAAATTCTTATTCAAAGTGCTTCAAAAGCACATTCATCAGGCTCATCTACAGTTGTAGTTGCTTATTTTGACGGTCAGGTGAGTTTTTATCCAAGCAGCTGCACCTACATGTTGATTATCAGATGCATCATGGAGGCAACCTTTAAACATCATTCATAATTATCTGCAGAAGTCTCACTCACCACTTGATTAATTAAATGTCCGGTTCACTTGCATTTGGATGCCTAGATGACTTCATTTTAAATGGCACCAACCAGAAAACTTATTTTCAGACCATATTTCGGGCCAAGTGCATCATTCAAAATGGAGTCTGCGCCAAAATGATGATACAATTCAACAAATTCAGATGTTTACATCCTATAGTATTTTCATGTCTAATTTAAACATCGTATTGGTTCTGAGTTATTACACTTAGATGCACTTCCGCTTTGGTGCCCTGAAATTCACTTTGCACATACATATGATTGTTACTGTAATTGGATGTGCAATTGTGCATGCTTTCCAATACATAAACTGTTGGACATTGATGCTATTTTTAACTTCCACAGACTGATTTTGTCCCCCCCCCCCCCCCCCTGTCTTAAGAAGATGTAGTATCCGGTGATGTCATTGGAGGCACTAGTGCAGGGTTTTACTGTTGAGCTATTACTGACTCAAATTAGATGAATCAGATAGGTACTCATGTTATCAGTGAGAAGACTGAGAATATCAACCATTTAATGCCTGCAGCTGCTAATGTGATTGATTTTCATCAGTTCATCAAACTGCTAGGGCCAGGTTAAATAGGATGGCTGAATAATGCAACCTGGGATTTGAGAATTTTGATTCGGATCGCTTATGGACCCACCCAATCAACAAAAATCCAAATATTAGAGGAGAGAGGCAGATTTGTAAATAAACAGAATCTTAAAGAGGTTGCTTGGTAAATCAATATGGGCTGGGGTATAAAAGGGGTTAGCAATTATTAACCAAGGGTAGACTAGTTCTGAATTGGGACAAAGAGGTGGGTAATTTTGGAAAGAAGGGGATATGGTGACAAATAAAATAAGGGTAATTTACACATACCACCCTTGAGGTTTGACGAAAGGATGATTTTACCCCCCAGTTTTGGAAAATTCTGCGTACCCCCCTGAGGTTTACAAACGGTAACAAATAAACCCATTCCGTCAGTTTATGACTAACACCGTTAAAATCAAAAGGTAAAGTGACAAAAATGCCCCTTCAAGAAAAAAAAAAAAAAAAAAAAAAAACCTGCAACTCATCTTCCCCAAATCGATTGGGAAAGATGAGTTACAGGTATCCCCATCGATTTTGTGTGGTTTCTCTACCTCCATTTCCTCCTCTTCTTTGAGCAAAATTATTTCGTATGCTAAATTCATCGTTACCTCAGGTGTCATGTTCTTCCACGTCTCAAACCCTTTCCGGTCTTCTACCAGATAATCAGAATTATTGGTTTTCCGAAAGCTTTCCCTGTGAAACCAAATCCAGACATGATGATTTTCAAATTTTCTAAACTTCACCATAACAAGTTACGGTGAAACTTTTCAGTTCATCTCATATTCTATCTTTGCAAGAAAAACATCTAAAAATGAATTCATTAGGAATCTTATGATTTCTCTAAACACAATTTCTTCGAATGCCCAAATACAGAGATTAGAGAGTACACATACAAACAGAGAACGAACAACATAGTAAGAGAAGAGAACATACATGAAACAGCAAAAGGGTGATCTGGACTGGTCTTCAACGATAAGTATTTTAGGGTTTCGATTCTGGCTCTCGGCTTTGAGTCTTTTATGCTCTATTTTGCCTTTACACTAGTGCATGTCAGCAAGGGCGATGGCATACGAAACGCCTCCGAAATCACTGTGAAAATAGAGGGACAAACTCCTGGGTTCTGAAAATGACTTTACATAGTAAATGGGGAAAAACAGAGTGCAAGGAAAGAGACGAGAGAAGCTCAAGGGGAGGGGGGAATAAAAATAAGCAGGGAAACGAAATGGGTTTTCAAGAAAGATCACCATTCCTAATGTAGTTAAGAACTGTGAAAGTAGAGGAACAAACTCCTGGGTTCTAAATATCCGCAACTCTGGGTGGAATATGATGCTTCAAATAGATTTTAGCGTATTTGCAAAAATTTTAGCTCACCGGAGACGTTCCATTAGAAGCCATGGAAGGAGCAATCGATGGGGATACTGTAACTCATCTTCCCCAATCAATTTGGGGAAGATGAGTTGCAGGTTTTGTTTGTTTGTTTTTTTTCCCTTTAAGGGGCATTTTTGTCATTTTACCTTTTGATTTTAACAGTGTTAGTCATAAACTGACGGAATGGGTTTATTTGTTACCATTTGTAAACCTCAGGGGGGTGCGCAGAATTTTCCAAAATTGGGGGGTAAAATCTTCGTCAAACCTCAGGGTGGTATGTGTAAATTACCCATAAAATAATGACACAAGGTTGTCTTTTGAATGCGACAGAACCAGCGGAAGAGCAGTTTGATTCAAGTAAGAGAACTCACCTATTTGGACTCCAATCAAAGTAAAATTCCAGGAGAGAGCCCAAGTTTTAGTTCTCTTTTGAATGAACAGGTCAAATCATCAAGCAATTGTTTAGTAAATTAACCTCTAAAACCAGATCAAGCAGACAGCACAGTTTTAGGGTCCTTCAAGGGGTCGAATCTAACTATCCTCGTTGGATAATGATACCAAACCTTCCAGATTGGATATCTGTTAAGTAAGGAATGTATGCATAAAGTTTAAGAATGAAAGAAAGAGATTTGGTAGGGATCAATCGTATCTCTTTGGACTGTGGGTGCTGTCAGAAACAGAGGCCAAGGGAAAAGTAGAAAAGAGAAGAACATGGGAACAAGACAAGGTAAAGGAATGAACTAGGAAGAAGAGAAGGAAGACACTCACCAGAGAGAAGTAGTCTCTGATCTGAGCTAGAAGAAAGAGAGGGGAAAGGACGTAGAACACACAACTCACCTACTTGAGCAACTCAAATCAATTTTATTCAATATTCCATTCTCACTGATTTTTCAATGGTATTACGTCTATAAATAAGAAAAAGAAAAGTCTCCAATGAGGAAACAACTCTACTAAGATTCCTAACAAAAAGCAACTCCAAAGACTTGTTAAACTCTTCCTATGTATCCTATCCAAAATTAAAGATTACATAATAGATAATAATAAAACTGTAAAGAAAAAGGACTTTTCCCCAATAGACCTTGCATGCATATTGTATCATCGTATGAAAGATTTAACTATGTCCAGTTTTAATTGGCCTCAATTAATCCATCGTTACTGCCCAGAGGGGAAGTAATAGTTAGGGATGACATTATTTGAACCTGTGACATTTTGTACCCAAAACAAACATGCTACCAAGCTGCGCTACATCCTTTTTAATTGGTCTACCCTGCCATTGTAGAGAATCCTTGTCTTGTTTTCCACATTGTTATTTTTTTATTCATTGATATTAAATTTCTCGAGATTTATTTTTCTTTTTTGTGGTCTCATATAAAATATCAATAATCAATTTAGTAATAATTATAATAATAGAAATATACAATAGAATAGTAATAATTATATACATATGTGGTGTAGTCCTAGGTAGGAGTAGTCCTACTAGGAACCAGGGTAATAGGATTACCAAACAAGGCTGGCCGATTGGGACAGCTTAGGCTAATTAGGCAGAGTTAGGGTTAGGGTTAGGGTTTCGAGCAAGGGTTTTAGTTGGTAATGATGTGCAGGTTTTTATGAGTCTATTGGTGTAGGTTTGGATTGATTTGGATGAAGTTGGAAATCTAGGGTTCCGGGTTAGAGGCCTTATAAAAATGGAGTGTTTTCAGGATCTAGGGTTTAGGGATGGATTTTGGGAAAGGGGTTTATAGGGTATTAATAGGTAGGTCTAGGGGGTTATTTTGGTATAAAGAAGTTAGGGTTTGGATGAATTACGAAATTCTGCAATTCTGGACAAAATTGAGTTGCAGGTTGTAGGTTTGATGGAGTGGAGGAATGGAGGGGATAGAGTGGGAGTTATGAGCTGGATTTTGGATTGAGTTGATGCAGATCCTAGCCTCCTCGAATTGAAGAAGCCACCCTAAGCCTAGGGTTTTAGTAGGAGCCTTAGTTTAGTTTATTTCTATACTTAGTTTTTATTTTGTGTTTATAATTGAACCGGTTTAAATTGGTTGCATCCAATTGGTTCAATTGGTCTAATTTAAGTGAAGTGTTCCTATTGGCTAAATGGTTCTTATATCCTATTGGCTAGTAGGGAATCTTCTTTTATTTTAAGTAGTTTAAGTTGTTTTTAAGTCATTAGGACTCTATTTTGAGTCTATTTCAGTTTCCTAGTCAGTTTAAGTTAGCTAATAGGTTAAGGATTGGGTTAGAACCTATTAGCTAACTAAAAGACTCAAAATTAGACTTAGACACTAAAAAGGAATGGCTTAACCCAATACTTAACCTATTAGCTAACTTAAATAGACTAGGAAACTGAAATAGAGTCAAAATAGAGTCCTAATGACTTAAAAACAACTTAAACTACTTAAAATAAAAGAAGATTCCCTACTAGCCAATAGGATATAAGAACCTCTTAGCTAATAGGATCACTTCACTTAAATTAGACCAATTGAACCAATTGGATGTAACTAATTTAAACCGGTTCAATTAAAAACACAAAATAAAAACTAAGTATAAAAATAAACTAAACCAAGGCTCCTACTAAAACCCTAGGCTTAGGGTGGCTTCTTCAATTCGAGGAGGCTAGGATCTGCATCAATATGTAATCCATAATATTCTCTCAAATAAAATAAATCTCCCTAAATATCCTACCGAACCAACAACCTGGTTTGGAATCGATTCCTTCTTGTTTAGGAGTCCTGTAGGGTGAAGCTGGTCTAGCTAAATATCTGCATCACTGACATAAATGTTCTAGCCATATACTGGCTTTGTTCCCTTGGTAAATTCACCAACTTTCAGGTATCAATTCTTGAAGGGCATGCATCTCCTTAGAAGTTGCTTTTCTCTACTATGAATGAGAGAGAATCTAACACAATGTAGTGCAAAAAATGAGATAAGGAGGTGTCAATATTGTGGAATAAAGGAGAAGAAAGAGCTATATGAAACATGTTTAGTTGGGGCTTTGGGCTACCCTTCCAGCTGGTGTAGTGACCTGGGGCCACCAGGTGGGGGGTCATCAGAGAAACTGGGGAACTCTCTGGGGTGTTTATTCCAATCCTATTGGACATAGGAATTCTATAAGGGGCAGAGTTATTATCACTTCAGGTGTAGTTGGACTATGCATTGACAGAAGGTTTTGATAGTACAATGGGTGAAGGGTATTTGGCTATATTATTTCATGGGTTAATTTGATTGTGATTTGTGAGAGACGGCCATTGGAATTCTGTTCATGTTCGTAGGTGCACAAAGTTCCTATCTTCAAAAGCTAACTGTTTGTTTGGATAGAAACTAAGGACGGCCAATGAATGCACTCCCTTTCTAACAGTAGTAAGGGCAGATTACTGGATGAGGGAGTGTTACTGAGTTACTTGAGGTAGGAGACATAGTTGTCAAGGCGTTACCTAGGTGGGCGCCTTGTTGGTTTCGCCTTGCTTCTAAGCCCCCAACAACACCTTGGGTCACCTAGACGCTGTGACAACAATGAGAGGATGATCTGAAGAGGCTTCTTGGCTGGGTACATGAAGCTCCTAATGTATAATACCTGTAATTCTCTTGCCATCTCTGTAGTAGGTCTACGTGCACATTTGGTTTCAATTTTTATTCTCAATTGTGGCTGTGAATTAGAATTGGTGTCATTTACATATTTGGTTCCAATTCTAGAGGCCAATTCTTCGAATTAAGCCAGAATTGAGAATTGGCCTTCAGCCCAATTCTCCAATTCTAAGGCACACAAGAGAGCAATTCTAGAGGGGAGAATTGCAATTTCTCACCAATTCATACCATGCATTGCACACCTTTTAGAGGTGGCATTCTCGTCATTTTATGGTTAAAACATGAGAAACTTTAGCAATTTTTTTTTCCTTTAACTTTTAGTAGCAGTGTTCTTAGGGCGCATTTGGAGATGTTCCTCTTTTTACTTTTAACAACAGAGGAGTGTTCTTAGGGCACATTTGGATCCAATTCTGGCTCCACTTGAAGAATTGTGTTTGTATGCACTATTTGCGTCTCCAATTGTTATCCTCCCTTTGATTGATGGCAAAACCCCCCATTCCCCCCAACACCGCCCCCCCCAAAAAAAAAAAGAAAAAGAAAAGAAAAGAATAAATGCCGGGACTGGCAAAGGTGTAAAAGAAGGCACCTCTTCACGGTAAGTCTTTATATACTAGAAGAGAATTCCGCTGTCCTCTGAAACATCTATTGTTTCATCCTTTAGATCTTTGTCTTCTATTATCAATAATCTTTCTATATATTGTCATCCTTTATTATGTATCAAAGTCTGTAGCCAGTAAAAGAGCGTCCCAGTGCACACTACTGCAGGGTCTGGGAGGGGCAAATGTGTGCAGCCAGCAGCATTACCCCCCGCTTCACGGAGAGACATTTCCATGTTTTGAACCCGGTTGCAATAGCGCAACTTAATCGTTGCGCCAAGGCTGGTCCACTAAAGTCTGTAGCCACTAATTTCCTTAATTTTTCCTTGTGCACCTAGTCCCTGGTGAATGTGCTACATTTGACTACTTTTTCTATTGAATTTTTTAACTCTGTTATTTTACATGTCAAGTTTCTTATTGCTAGTCTTGAAGCAAACCCTATCCTCTTAAGCCTACCTTCTTTACTCTCAATCATTGATGCTGTAGAAGTCTTGCTAAGCCTTACCCATTTACATGTCAAGTTTCATACAACATGTTGCTTCCAGCTAACACCCAAGCATAAAGTTGGAACATAAATTTGTGGGATCCATGTTTAAGTGATTTGGCTAAAGGTATCTGGATGCCAGCTGCCAACCTGATGCATCATCCTCCTTTATCCAGGCTTGGGACTGGCAGTGCAGAAGTACTATATTGAGCCAATAACTATTAAGGAAGATTACGTGAGATCTAAAACAAGCTAAAGTCCACATTTTGCATAATCGTATGACTCAGTTTGTTTCTACATTGTTATTCATCAAAGGAAATGGGAAATGATACTGCTTCATGCCTACAGTCTTATCTGTTGCCTCGAGGGTAGTCAAATGCTCCACTCACCAGCATAGATAGTGTGGAGGGTCAGAATACATGGTATTTTTAAGGTTTTTTTTTTTTTTATTTTTATTTTTTTAAAGAGTGGGGGGGGGGGGGGCAACGGGTTTACTTTAGTGGTTTCATTTATTAAAGTAACAGTTCTATGGGATTGCCCAGTTTCTGAATTCGAGATTAAGGGCTAGTTTGTGTTCACATGTCTCAAAATTTCATAGGTCATTGACGAATTTTTTGAATGTTATAATTATTCTCATTTTGTCAGTTATCTGCATGCCACGTTTGTATGTGCTCATCCAATGGCATACTCGTGAAAAACAACTCAGGAATTGAAGATAGCTCATATGAAATAGTTGTAGTTCAAATATACATTACCACTCAATGGAATTAGGATAATGATGCAGAGCTGCCTGGGGTTGAATAGGTAAAACCTAGACACCCCATTGGCAATTCCTTGTTTTTCTGCAGTGTTACTCAAAATGAGCAAATAATGTACTACTTTCCTAAGAACTCTGCCCTATGTCTATTACTGTGTTTCACTCACCATTCTTACTGATATTGGACTTTTCAACAGGCTCTCAATGTGGCAAATATTGGGGACTCTGGCTTCATCATAATAAGAAATGGCTGTGTCTTCAGAAAGTCCTCCCCAATGGTTTATGACTTCAATTTTCCATTGCAGATTGAAAGAGGGGATGATCCATCAGAACTTATAGAGGTTGGCATAGCTTCAAAGACAACTTTTTACATTTCCCCTAGCCTTTTAGGGAGTTCTAATGATTGCATGGAGTTTATTTATTTGTTAACAACTTCATCAGAATTTGGTTTTGCGCGGGGGGGGGGGTGTGAAGTTATGTAATTTACTGTGTTATGGTTCTTTGTTTCAGGGATACAAAATTGATTTGGATGAGGGTGATGTGGTCATCACTGCAACGGATGGGCTTTTTGACAATCTATATGAACAAGAAATAGCATCGATTGTATCAAAATCATTGGAAGCCAGACTGAAACCAGAGGTCCGGTGAATAAAAAATTAGATACATTAACTAAGTTTTTGCTTTGTTGGGCAGTTTTGGACAAGTGGCTTAAAAGATAAGTAGGGGAAAGGGGGTCTACCCACGGTTCGATGGGTCTCATGAAAATCTTTTCTTGGTTTAAAGATCAATCTGATTAAAATTTGTGATGGACCAATCTTAAAATTGTAAGCCTAATTCTTTTGTTTGGCATACAAAAGAGCTTGATGATTCCATTCAGATTCATCTTTGAACCAAGGGATCCATAATCTCTTTTACCTTGAAGTAGATGTTGCTCAATTGTCTCTCTCTCTCTCTCTCTCTCTCTCTCTCTTCCTTAATAGCCATCTGTTGTGTATCAGGAAATAGCAGAATTCTTAGCTACGAGGGCACAAGAAGTGGGGAGGTCAGGATCAGTAAGGAGTCCATTTGCAGATGCTGCCCAGGCGGCTGGGTACACAGGATATACCGGTGGCAAGCTTGATGATGTTACTGTCATCGTTTCTGTTGTACAAGAGAGCTCTAGCTTGCATTCCCAATGATTCAATCTTCTCTGTAATCTTTAATTTTAAAGTTGTAAATACCAACAATGAAGGTAGAAATGATTAGTTGGGTGTGGAACATCTGGCTTTACAGTTAGTTGTAAAAGTACTAGTAAGGCCATATTTTCAATGAGCATTACTTCTATGTTAAAATAGCCATACAAGATGCGTATGTTTCATTCATCTCGCTTGAATGGGAAAAGCTTTTAACTGATTGTATTTGATGGGTTGTAATACTGATTGTTTGATACACACATGAAGAAGAAATTACAAACCAGATCAGGAAAGTCAGAAGTGCCCACTTCTTTATCCGGTAATATGCTTAGACTTGAAAGCAGGGTTTTTGTGCATGGTATCGGATGATTTAGATCCATATCGATGATTATCAATACTAATACACTAATACTGATATAGATCAAATCGGGTCCCTAATTGATAAAAAATGAAATTGATACCATGAATATGAATCGATTAGGTATCAATTACCGTCAATACCGATATGAATTAATTGCTACGGCTGATTTAACGCCGCTATCTAGCACCGTGCTCGAAAGCTTAGTACAGACTACAGACACCGCCAAAACCGATCAAATCCTGAAAGGTCACTCTCATAAAACCGAGTCCGTCGACTTGGAAGCTTGGTACAGAGTAAAGACACAGCTAAAACCGATCAAATCCTGAAGGATCACTCAAAGACTCCTCTGGAATCTGGGCCGGGCCCACCGCTATTTTCTTTGGTGGGGCCCTTGCATGTCTTTGTTTGACTGAACGTTATATAAGAAAAAGAACTGTTAAAATTTTAGAAAAGGGTGTGGAAACCGCTTGAAGTGGAGCGACCTTAAATAAAGGAAAATGAGTTGTACGATGTTATCTGTGACTCTGTGAGACTCAGACACAAATCTTCATGATTTTGAGATACATTCTCAACGCCGTAGGCCTTGGTCAGGGAATGGTATTCATGAACTTCTGGTGGGAAAAATAAAGTGTTTTTCCCGTGGATCGTGATCCTGTAAGGCGCCCTGTCCGTAGTGGCCTGTGCAGTTCAGACAGAGCGTTGCGCACAATTTTTGTCTTACCCTTGTCCGAGCAACTTGTCCAAGCAGAGGTAAGGCGGACATCGCGCACGACACTCTGTCTGGGCCGCATAGACCGCTACAGGCAGGGTGCCGTAGAAGATCTGTATTGATTTCCCATATGGTGTTAGGCTTTGAAATGAAGAAAACAGTACAGAAATAAAAGTTTGCCAACCCTAAAACTAGCATCAAAATTTTTTGATCTAGAAAGAAAATAGATCGGCCAAGAATAAAAATCATGAGGAAGATAGTATTTTTAAAATGGTTCATTATGGACTTGGAAAAGGAGAGGCCTGAGAACTCTTTCATCAACCCCTACTCTCATATGATCTCATGGGCAAAAAGTAGAAAGGAGTAGTTCAAAGGAGCTTTCCCATGAAGGCCTTCATAATGGCTACTTTCTTGTGGGGGTGAGGGCGAGATGTAGCTCATACTTCCCCTCTCTCAAGTCTCAACAATTCATTGGAAATCTTTTATATTTTGATGTATTTAGACCCAAATTTTGAATGTTCTGGAGCGGCCAATTTTAGGGTGTTGGGGACCAATTCCAAGCGATATGTCAATGTAAGAACAGATTCGCACCCTGATTCCAAATTTAAAATCCTTATATTGACACAACTAGCTAACCCGTATGAGAATTTAAGGGTTTGGATAAGATTCCAAATCGAATATCATGAAAAGTAAATAGATTGCGTTTAGGCTGATATGCTATGACCTAGAATCGACCCAAAAATGACACCAATTTTTTTTAAAAAATTTTCATTTTTAGGTTTTAACGTTTCCAACTCCACAATTAAAGGTTTAGGATAGTTATTCTATTTATGTTTATACATGCTTTCTTAACTTGTGATTAGATGATGATGGAGACAAAATATTCGCACGGTTTGAGTGCCCATCAATATTGTTACCATGTGAAAGATATATAAGCTGACATCGCCAAATGGGTTCTTACTCGTCATAGCAGAATTCCAACTGCCATTAGTTGAGTTTTTCTGTTCTTCATAAGTTGATAGCTCAAAAATGAAAAAATAAACTTTAGGGAGGAGTTCATTGGGGATTATGCAAGGTTTTTGTGAGCGACAATATAATAGACCACGAAGTTGGAATCATTACTCCCATCATATGGTTATTCAAATGCTCACAAGTACTCCTGACCTTGTGACCAAAATATCCCCAAAAAGCAAGTCACTCGAGACTGAGTTACCCATGTGGCAAAATAAAATTTTAAAAATCTATTGAAAATATTAAACTTGTAAAAATTAGGAAAATGAAATCATTGGATAAAATACAATAAATGGGAGATTGTCGTGGCCAATCCAAAATTTCCTAAATATCCAATGGTTAAAATTGTTATATCACCCTTTCATGTGGTATAATTTCTTCTACTATCAAATAAATGAATAATTATCACCTCCAATTTGCGGTCACCACCAATTCCTCTAATAGGGGGGGAGTGGACCCCACCTTGAGCAGTGTTTTCAGGAAGGGGGTAGGGTAGTCATTTTTGCCCCCATGTGAGTAATTGGAAGAATTGGAGGGAGCAGCGAATTGGAGAGGATAACGATTCCAAATAAACTCCATTGGTAATCTTATAGCAAATCTCTAAACGATGAACGAAATGCTCAAAAATGATAGTACCGAGTTTTCCATTAAGAACCCTTCACCATTGGCCATTGTTGTGTTTCGATGAGTGTCTAAGAACAATGAACGATATTTTGAACTTCTAACATATAGTGGATAAATAATCAAGACCGTAGATTTGTGGATGAATCTTTCTCCTAAATTATAAGAGTAATTTTAAGAGGGAATTTACCACCAAAAAAAAAATTTAAGAGGGAAAAGGATTCGCTACAACATCGGAGTGCAGTCTTACACTAATGAGAGGTTTGGGGGACGAATCGTCCAATTGGGATGGACATTTAATGAGAAGAGAATGTGTGAGAACCATGAGATGTTAGAGAAAGTACGCAAGAATTTACACACTAGCGTCATGGCTATTCATTTCCCTTTTTAAGGGTTTGTAATAGATTGGAGAGAATAATGGCTTTAGACTTTAGTTTGCTACATGTACATGAGACTAAAGTTTGTCTGGAACGTGGCTATCATATGCCCTTCTAGGCCTGGCATATGAAGGAATATTTTCAAACTGCAAACTGTTGTGGAAACCATGATTAATCTAGGGGAAGAGGAAAGAAAAAAAAGAAAAGAGAGAGAGAGAGAGAGATTGAAGTTCAGAAGAAAGGTTGATCTTTTGACAAAAGGGTACCCTACATATGATAGAGGTAATGTGGGCAAAAGGAAAGAAGATCACCACTTACACGCTTCAAAAGGGAAGACATTTGCATCCCTTCACCATATGCACGCACGCAGGCATCTAAGACTTGAGTAGAGAGATGTATAAATGAAACCCCTTAAGTTCACACTCTATCCATAATGCTTCATGGGTCCCCCCCCCCCCCGCCATATCCTTCAATTACCCTTCCATGTGGTTCACTCACAAAAAAAATCTCAAAAAGAAGCAAAAAAGCTATCAAGAAAGGCAAAATTTTATTATTTCCATGTATTAATTATGCTTCCATGTCCTATGAAGAAGTTCTCTAAAGAACTAAAATTATGAAGTGAGGATGGCTAATATCCACCTTTTAGTGATAAAGCTTATAAAAGTCCAAATATGAATTCCATTGATCATGAGTTGGTGGTGGATCACAATGTAAAGCCAAGTGTAACATTTAATAATTTGGTTATCCATTTAAATTTGAATTTTCAAATTTTAAGTGGAAACCCATAAGAAAAATGTTTGATACCACCATAGAATCTCAACTACCCCAATTCCTAATTTCATCATTACTCATTGTGTTATGCTTTCAGCTGTAGCTTTTTTTTTTTTTATGATCTCATGCTTTTGTCAAGCATCTCAAACAAACAATGCTTATGGTTTTACTCTTAATTGTTAATGTTGGATGGCATCTAAGCCCTAGATGAGACATACTCATGGCATGGACACATTTGGTAATCTAAAATTCCCAAAATATAACCATGGTTTTAAGTATTGGTATTGTATCGGTGTATTGGTATAGTATTCAAATAAGCAAAGACCGGGCTGACCTATGCCCACTTTCTATTGGTGGTTGAACTTATCGTAAAGCACTATTTCACGGTGGTCAAGCTAATTTACAATCAACTTGGTCTACAACAACCTTGTAGTCAAGTTGATCGTAAAACACCGTTGTGTGTTAGTGATCGATCTATTCTCTTCCTGCGGTTGAGCTGATCATAGATAGGTATTATTGGAAATTATATCGTTGGAGATCGATACCAATACAGATCGATTGTATTGACAAAAAAGTGGCACATTTTTAGAATTTACATCCATTACTAGTCTGATACTTCTCAATCCATATCTATAATATTGTATTGGTATTAGCTGAGACCGATATGAACACTGATACCAATGCTGATACCTATGTCTATATATATTCTTGTTACCAACTTAAAAGAAAAATCAGTCACACAATAGAGACTCGTGATGTCTTATTTAGGATCATTGTTCGAGAAAGCGGAATCAACAATTGAATTGGACTCTAATGATTCTGAATTGGTCGGAGTAGAAATCGACCTGAATCTTAGAAAGCAAAAAAAAAAAACCTTGAATTTTTCAAATTGAGAATAAAAAATCAATTCTGATCCAATTCTTAGAATCGATGCCAGTTAAAATGAGACTGAACATTCCTTTCTTGCATCATTTGTGACATTTGAAAACCATGAGTTTAGGCTTAGCTAAGACCTTCTTCTTTTAATTATTATTATTATTAGGGTTTTTCACAATTACCATCTCAAAATCTTTACTATCTATTATTACCCCTCAAAAACTTTCAAACAACTGTTACCTCCCTTTGATGCATATTAACCACTAATTGACCCCACCGTTACATTTCCGTAACGATGGGGGTTAGTCGTGACAGTGTGTTGTTGTCACGAATTTTTTAGGACCAAAATGCCCTTTTGGGGGTGGTAATTGTTAAAAAAAAAAAAAAAAACCCATCACCTTCCTCCTCCTCCTTCTACTTCTTCTTCTTCCTCCTCTGCAACCCCAAACCTGATTATATTCCCTTGGGAGATAACCAGCTTCTTCCCTCGTCTTCTTCTTCTTCTTTTCCACTTTACTTTTAATTTATTTTGCTTAACTCCAGCCATGACTAACCAGCAGCAGCATCATACCATCCCCTGTTGTTTTCTTTCTCTGGTTCTTCCCTATTGCGAGCTCCATTTCTTCTTTCCCTTTCCCATCAATCCCTGAAACCCCTCTTTCTTCCATTTCGTTTTTATTTTTTTGATTCTCCTTTCAATCACCTGAAACCCATTCATCACAACCCACTTCCTCTTCAAAAAACCATCTTCCAAAACCCATCTGAAACCACCGTTCCTACCCCATTTGTAAACTTCTTCTTCGGAATAACCTATTTCCTTATTCCTCTTCTATTTCTTTTCTTCTTTTCCCCAACCGAAACCACCGTTCCTATTGCGAGCTCCATTTCTTCTTTCCATTTCCCATCAAACCCTGAAACCCCTCTTTCTTCCATTTCGTTTTTATTTTTTTGATTCTCCTTTCAATCACCTGAAACCCGTTCACCACAACCCACTTCCTCTTCAAAAAACCATCTTCCAAAACCCATCTGTGACCACCGTTCCTACCCCATTTGTAAATTTCTTCTTCGGAATAACCTATTTCCTTATTCCTCTTCTATTTCTTTTCTTCTTTTCCCCCACCAAAATCCCAGCTCCCATCGTCTATAACCGAATCCTAGTCTTGGTTCATCACGCTCGATTGTGATTTTTGGTGAAGGATTCTGCAGATGCTCCATCTTCGATCACACCTTGCACAGTCAAAAAAATCAATGTTGGTGCTGCTGCAGATTACGTTGGAGAACTTGTATCTGGATTTATTTTTATTTTATTATTCTTTTCATTTATTCTTCATGTAATGGTTTGTAATTAAATCCCCCATCCCCTTTGTTCGATTTGTTCTTCCCTTTGTTCCTAATCAGTCGCCGGTAGCTTTGCTCCCATTGCTGGCTTTGCAGGTCGATCATCTGTGTTGTGTTGCAGGTGGTGCTGGTGTTGTTGGTGGGAGTAATAATTATGTTAGTGGTACTCATGTTAGGTTTCATTCTCTAGAATTCTCTTCAGTTCCTCCTCGCGGCGTGGTTTCATTCCATCCAAGGTTTTTGATTTTGGTTTGATGGTAGTCACATTTTGGGGTTGCTTGTAGAGGAGGAAGAAGAAGAAGAAGGAGAAGGAGGAGAATGACGTTGATGGGTTTTTTTATTTTTTTTACAATTACCACCTCAAAAGGCCATTTTGATCTTAGAAAATTCGTGACAACGGCATACTATCACGACTAACCCCCACAGTTATGGAAATGTAACGGTGGGGGTCAATTAGTGGTTAATATGCATGAGAGGGGGATAACAGTTATTTGAAAGTTTTTAGGGAGGGTAATAATAGATAGTAAAGATTTTGGAGTGGTAATTATAAAAAACCCTTATTATTATGGGTTTCACTTACCATCTTAATCTTCCTCTACCCAAGGGGGGGGGGGGGAGAGGGTGAAAAAAAAAACTTTAATGATAATGGTCAACGATCTGATGTTTTTGGTCAATGAAAAAGCAGAAACTGGGTTCCGTTTGTCTTGGGCCTTTTTTTCGGCCATGGCCAGCCGAAAGTATTGGTCCACATCATTACAACTCTTTATGTGAATGGGGCCCATTTGATGGGTTATTCGAAGGAAAGAAGACAGCTATTGGGGTTGTTGGGTCATGGGGTGATAGCCCCACCACGTATCACGGGTCCCAGGAGACAATGGTTTTATGTATAAGTGTTGTGTCGGTGTTGATGGATATGTATCGTTATCATTGGAGATTGATACTGATACGATATTGATATGGATCAGTTGTATTGGTTAAAAAATGATCTATTTTTCAAATTTACATCCGATGACATCTGAAATCAATACGACACTGATATTAATATATAACCTTGCATAGGATCGACTGTCTTGGTCCACTAGGGAGCACATCAATAAAATGTGACAAAACGATCATACATGGAAAGAGAATATGATTATTTCTTGTGAAGAAGAGAAAAATATACATAGGTTGGGGTCGGGATCCTCTCCAATAAGGGCATCACCCAATGAACATCCAACAGTTGGGCTGCCTGGCCCAATCGTTGCTGCCCTCATTGAAGAGGATCCCGATCCTCGATCGCACCCTACCCGAATGACTCAGAGAAACATTTCCCTTAAAAGTTATATACATTTCTCATTGTGACTGATCAATGACCAGAGAAGTCAAGTTTTAGTCTAATTTTCATTTGCAGGTCAACCGAACACACCCACACAGTCCTTTATAGTGGAAACCTACTAAAACTCACTATCTTTAATGTGGTTCAAAAGGTGGCTCTTCATGTCAATATCTTCATTTAAATGGATTAAAGGCAGTTATGAAATGACTTATACCAAATTACATTACCCAACTCCCTCTCTCTCTCTAACTCTTTTATTATTTCTGGTTTCAGGGGGTGTAACAGTCATTTCACCCAATCAGATGGTATTCTTTTTCCTCTGCTTACTTTTGGTGTTTTTTCTAATGGAAAGCTTTTATTTTTGGGGGGGGTAAATTGGAAAGCCTCCTTCTACCCACCACCCCCACCCCCAAAAAAACAAAAAAATAGAAAACTTCCCATGTATGTTGGACTACCTAGAAGATAAGGAAGCATTTTGAAATCTTGAAGAGGAGAACAGAGTTTAATGCTCCCTAGCCCCCATCATATAAGGAAAGAATAAGCTATTAATTCACCACCTTTCCATGTTTATATATTCCAATTTCAAAAACCGGCAAGGTACTGTAATTATGAAAGTATTCCCATCACAAGCTTTAATTGTAAATATTTCTTAAAATATAGCTTTACATCTTATATGAAAATTCAATATTCGTATTCCAATTTTCAAATAAAACAAAGAATATAAATAATTTGATTATCATCATCTTCATCGGCGTGCCATTATTAAAATTATTATAAATATGGTATAATTTGGGATCTGGCTCTCCTCTAGTTGTGGTGGGAGCTAGAGGATCCAGCACAGTCAAAATAGGGGGGGGGGGGTTGAAATGATCCAAACACCCCTCTTTTGATTGGGTTGGACCCCTAGCTCCCGCCACGGCTAGAGGAGAACCGAATTGTATACGATGTATATTAAATGTGAGGGAAGTATATTTGTTAATCGTCATACACTCTATACCGTACCCCCTGTTAGTAGATTGCGGGTTCCTAGGAAGTGATGGGTTCAATTCCATTTATCTTCTTGCATGTCTTAAGATACCTCCCCTCGCCCTCCTCCCCCTCCACACCCACTTGCCTTTCACTCTCTACTCATGATTTAATACATAGGGATAGGATTCAAATCAAAATCATCCAGAATTAGTGGAAATTGGCAAAACAGTCGCTAAACCCTAGTTTTCGTAAAGGTTTGATCCAACCCAAATATGAAGATTTGATCTAATTTGATTTTTTTCAGAACCCTATATCGACTCAACTACTAGCAATAGTTAAAGTCTCATTGGACACTCTTAAATAAGTAAACCCTACAAAAAGACAGGAGAATCGTTGTCAGGCTGTGACTGTGTGGGCCCTATACAATGAGAATATATGCAGAGGCATCCAATAGGGGTGAGATTTTTCATTTCACTAAGGATGCGACAGTTATGTCATCCTTCTTGTGCTTGGGCGCAAGTGCCACACAACCTCTTAACCTTTTTTTTCCCCAAAAAATAAAAAATACGAAAGGATTCTCTAAGCAAATGGCATAGAGGAGCTTAAATGCAGCAAATTTTTACCTAAAAAAGAAATGCAGCAAAATGATATCCTACAATGGAGGGCAACATGATCATTTCATATAAGGAGGAGAAAAATAGAGGCGGGCTCCCATTCTCGTATGTGATCGTACGAGAATGAGAATGGGTTCCAACCATCCAGATGGCATTTACTATATATGGGTCCCACCATGTGGATGCCATCTGGGTGGTTGGAACCCACCCATTCTCATACGTTTACGTACGAGAATGTGAACCCAACTCAAAAAAATAAACATAAAAATGCTGGCGTATCCTACCTACCCTAGCAGGTAAGGTATTTCCTACTCGCTCCATTTATTCCAATTGCTCTAATAGAAGGAAAAAGGACCCCACCTGGACAGTGTGATCGGGCAGGGCTAGGGTGCTCATTTCTACCCCGTCTATTAGAGGAACTTAGGAAAAAGGGACCTAAGAAATGGAACAGATAAAATGGAACTTTTTTCCCCAAAAAACAAAAAAAAAAAATCTTTGTGAAGGCGTAATGTACCCCTCGGCGCTGAGAGAACCCTTGCCCTAAATGTAATTTCTTACTTAGGTTAATGGTAATGGTCAATATTGTGAAAATAAACCGCTGGGAGTATTTTTCCCTTGTGAAAATAAGCGATGGTCTATGTGGGTGTCAAAATCCCATTAAAGAGACCTCAGAACCAGACGCTGTACATCATATAAGAATTCGACACGTGTACGCACACTTTGAATGAAATGTCCAATTTGGGATTCTCACACTCTCTTCTGCTCTGCTCTGATTCCAGTGTGTTGTTTATATACTTAAGGCAACACCACCCTCTGTAATCAATCCTTGCCTTCTCCTGTTCTCCCCCTTCCATAACCTCCCCAGTCTCCAAATCTCCCTTTACTCTCTTTTCCTAATTCCTTCTCTGCTCTGCTCTCCTTCAACTTTAGATCCTATTTTTGACTTCTCTGTCTTCTTTCTTTCTTGTTTTCCTTTTGATATCTAACAATGGTGAAAGGGTGGTTCTTTTTTGGTGTTTTGGTGATTTGTGTCGTTGCCGCAGTGGACTCTGCACATGCACCGGCACCGGCCGTCGACTGTTCAAGTTTGATTGTGAATATGGCGGATTGTTTGTCTTTTGTGAGTAATGGAAGCAAAGAAAAGAAGCCCCAGAGTACTTGTTGTTCTGGGTTGAAGACGGTTTTGAAGACCGACGCCGAGTGCTTGTGTGAGGCTTTTAAGAGCAGCGCTCAGTATGGCGTTGAACTCAACATGACAAAGGCTCTTACACTTCCTTCTGCATGTAGGGTTTCTACTCCCTCTGTCAGCAACTGTGGTGGTGAGTGCTTTTGATCTATTTATCTTTAAACTTCTGTATTACCCTTTTTTCCTTCTTCTTTTTTATGGGTTGACAAAATGTTGTTTGATCTTTGATCGATGGTGTTTGGTTTTTTTCTTTCTGTTATTGTAGTGTCCCTTGGTGCTCCTGGCGCTGCTCCTGGTATGCTTGACTCTCTCTCTCTCCCCCCCCCCCCCCCTCCCCAACCAGGGGGCCTTTTTTACCTTTTTTAATTAGAAAGGGCTTAAAGCATCAAATCCAAACGCTTGATATATTCTCTGTTTGTACCATATTATGTTTTTTTTCCTTTCCTTGATCCTGGTTATGGGGCTTTGAGTTGTTTGGTAGAACTTTAAAAGTGGAAGATTGTGTATTTTGGAACAGAGAGTCAGGGAGATAGTAAAATCCCCATCTAACTTGTTTTATTTATTATTCTTACTGTACAATAAAGTCAAATCCCCATTTTCTCCATTTTAGTTTTTATTCTTACTGTTCATCTTTCTTGTAATGCCTTTGATTTGTACTTCTTGTGCCATTCCTGCCATGATTTCCATCCCCATTAATTCTTTTATTTATTTGTTATTAATTATGTTCTTACTGTTCTTTAAAAATTTTTATAGAAGCCTGGATTAGAGTATCTTAATTCTTGGTCTATCCTCAGAGCTTTTTACCTTTCTATTTCTTTCTCCCGCAACCCTCTTTCGCTCCATTTAGAACAAGTACAGAAGACTCAGGTCTTACTTGAGTCCATATTGTGTGGACCTTATTTGGGTCAAATGAAAAATTGTCTGCTTTCAAAATATTTAGAAGCAACTGAAGCCCTTTGATGTGTTAATGGTATCCTAAAATTATCTAGAAAAATTATAATATTCCGATGCTGAAATGATTCGATAATGGAGGTGTGATAAGATCTGGTTTTGCATTATGGAATGATGAAATTATTCTAATGGGGATCTTCTCTTCCCCCCCCCCCCCCCTTTTTCTACCCTTGGAACACATATTTTTCTTTTTCTTATTTACCCCCGAATTTCTTTTGACTTGATCTCTCAACCCATCTTAGTAAACACAATTTTCAATCGATGCAAAATTCTAACGATCTTTGTATTGCTTTGGTGTTGCAGCTGAATCGCCATCTATGTCTCCCAAGTCTCCAAAATCATCGGCTGCAACCATTGGAGGAGTCACGGCCCAAGTTCCAGCTCCAGCTCCGGCATCTTCTAGTGCCTCCTATGTCTCAATTCCATTTATGCTTCTCTTTTGTGTAGTTGTTGCGTTATGCTCTTTTTTTTGAGCTTAGGGTCTTTCTATTAAGCTCTGTCATTTACCAATGATCAAGGAGAGAAAGGGGGGATTTTATTCGGGCGATTTGTGTCTTGAACTGCTATTAGGTTCTCTCTAATCTTTATGTTTAGGTTGTGAAGGGACCCTATTAAAGATGGTATTCTTTGTTGGTTCTTTCTCTTTTCAGATAGTTTTACCTGTTTGACATGTCTCTTGGACCATTAGTAATACTATTATTTTTGAGTTAATATGTATGACTTCGGATTATGAATTCTGTTTTGTATGGTCATATGGAGTTGCATTTGCCTTGTTTATGTATGAGCTGCAATGCCTTGTTTACTGAAAGGATCCTGTTCCTCACCCTGTTTCAGTCTTCATTTTGATCATGTGAAGCAGATTTGGCCAGTCCCAACCATTGGAGGTTCACAAAGTAAACTCTGGATTGCTCAGATTTTAAATTTATAGAGCTCCAATGAGTCATATTTGTTCCTTTTTTATTTCCTTCCAATGTTATAAAATTGGTCAACAGAATTTTCAACCTCTTATGATGAGGCATAGTGAATTCCATTTGGGCCTTTTTGACTACTGAATACTGATGGTGGGGTTGGTTGGTGGGTAAAATTTGGGCTGCACCTGGCTTGCCAAGTGTCATGGATTTATGTGATACAGAGGATTTGGGTTTTCTATTTGATGAATGAAGGAAAGTTATTACCATGTCCCATAGGGAACGAATACTGTCCACTCAACCATATGTGTGATGCTGGTTTTCTTTCCAGTTTCCTCTCCAAATGGGTGGTTGTCTCCACTTTCCATGTGGTTGATGCTCTGTTCTGTGGAATTTGTGATTTTGGTTGGTTTGGTTCTTCTGTGAAAAGAGAGTCGGGACTAGTTTTTGCATATTGCCCTTAAGATGGTGCAAGGATTTTGTATGTGGGGTACCCATCCCCACGCCACACACACACTCACTCACCATCACCATCAGCCCAAGCACACACACACACACACACAGGAAATTGAGAAGAAACGAACTTCTCATTTTTCTTTCTGTCCTTTTCTCAACTAAGGTTTGGAAGAAGATGACACATGCGTGAAGGAACTGGTACACGAGGTTGAAAGGATTTGTATTTAATTTGCTGTTTACTTTCATTCTTGCTTTTGTTTGGATGAAGAGCTCCAAGGTCCCTTGGGCCAAAGTTTGTTAGAAGATTGAGGTCTACCATTTACTCCAGTATGGCTTGTAAGGGCAACCAGACTAAATGGGAAGGACCAAGTTTTCCTTCACCTTTAGAGAATGAAGAATTCCTTCTTCTCCACTTATGATGTGATCTTATGATTGGATTTGAAGTCTTGTGTCATCATTACAGTCTAAATCATTTGCAACCAAATGAAATTGGATCGGTTGAATAGGTTGTGACAGATCTAAGTTCTGGCGAATTCATCATGGCTGATTCTAGGGTTTTGGTCACTGGATTGCTGAGTTTTCATATCTAAAGGTCAATTCTAGAGTTTTCGGATCGATTCAATCTTGATTTTAATAACCTTGTTACACTCCCACCCCCTATTTGTGTAGTTGAAACTACTACTCAATGCAATCCGGAGGTAACTATGGTCATGGCTATGCTTTGACTCTTAAACCTCTTATTACAATTAATTTTTTAACCTAAATTTTCTAACATAAAATTTAATTTATTAATTAACACTAAATACACAAATAAAATTCCATCTCTTGTTTTTTTGTTCTGGAGACTTGGAGTGGACCTTGACTTGGGCCCTTGGGCCCTTAGCGCTTAGCCCTTGGCTTTGGGTTGGGTTTGGGAGAGAAATCAATACTCATACCCAACCCACCTAGGCTATATGGTATAAAATCCCTACCCATACTCTCCAAATGATGGGTTGGGTAAGACAAGAATGGCAAGTAAATAGAAAGAAAATAGTGGAAATAGTAATTCTCACTGGCCAGCCCTATACCCCTCTTAATTTGTAGTGATATTTATCTAGCCTCCTAACTAATGTAGAAAATTTTCCATTTTCATACAAGGAAATGTGCACTAAATAAAATTGCATCATGAACTCTTCTTCGTGGGTGGAAGTGAGCTGGGCCGGAATTGAGGAATTGAGCAGAGCCCAGATTAGCCCAACAGAAAAAGATCAGTTCGAACCGAAACCAAAAAGAGAGAATTAATTTTTTTTAAAAATTCGATTAAAAAACATTACTTTGTATCTATGAAAAACTGAAACTGAACCAGTAAGAGCCCGTTAAACCAACCCAATAAAAGATCAAACCGAATCAAAACTGAAACCAAATTTCGATTTAACAGTTCGGTTTCAGTATAACCATTGCCAAACCAAAACAGAAAGCAGCCGAACCGATTGACACCCTTAAATTCACCCAATTGGCTAAGCTCTGTGTGGTAGCTACCATGTCAATGTATGGACTAATGCTTGTGCATAGGTGCAGAGAGGTTGGTACTTGGTAGTTGCTTGAAAATGCAAGGTCCTCAAGGCCTCTCAAGGTAGCAGCATCAATGGATCACATATTGTTCTATTGTTACAGGTGAAAGAGTCACAAGAGAAGTAGCTTTGCCCACATGATCAGAGGCCCCAAACTTATAATGGTAACAATACCTTGAGGGATAGGGCCCTCTACCACTAATATTGTAGGACCCATCCACCCATCCATATCTGCTGCTCTGAATATGTGAAGATCCTAAACCTCCAAAAGAGAACAATTTCACTGAAAGTACTTAGTACCATCACTCACATCCAAGATCCATTTCTACTTTAGTCTAGTAAATTTTGATAAATTTAGAAAACTAGTGGTGGTGGTGGTGGGGATTCATGAGTGCAATCGGGGATCTTCTTGTTTTCTTTTCCTTATTCTCACATGATGGCAAAGCAGAAGAGAAGTCACAAGCCATAGACCACAGAAGACCTGAATGCTGGTGGTCCTTCATCCGCTAGACCAAGCTAGCAGGTGACACCAATGGGGGCTAGGTATAGAGGACTCTAGTCCCAGTCTTTTCCCTTTCAGTATATGTAGAACATCTATGGTTTTCCTTTGATCCATTAAAATGATCTTACCCAGTGTTGGTCTGTGGAGTCCTGTCACGGGTGAGTTTGGAATCGGTCCAAATCCTTGGTTTTGTTGTGCATATTGACCACTCTCAAGATTGAGTTCGGACATGACTACCTAAGTGTGTATATCGATACACGTGGGTTGTATTGAAGAGCTTGAATCAGTCATTGATTTGAGTAAACCACCTATGTTCGATGAATATCCATGAGAACCCCATGAGCATGGTGACTTCAACTTGCTTGAATCAACTTTTGATTTGGAAAATGAGATAAGTCATGAAGTTAGTGGAGACATTCCTTAAGACACACTTGGAGGCACCTATTCTCCACCTCCCACCCTCATCACTTTTGAAGTTGCAAGACATTTTCCCCTACCACCATCTCCGATTGAATTCATCTTTGAGGAGATGAGCAATAATATTCTCAAATTTGTTTATGCATGGAACGAAAACTACCTACATCATGTTTTTTTTTTTTTTGTTTTTTTGTTTTGTTGTTGTAGAAAGAGGCTATTCATTCATGTGCGCCCAACTCCAAACAAAGGAAATCCAAATACATAAAATAGATAGAGGACATGATAAACACAAAGAATGGATATATAGTATCCAAAATCAAGGAGTAGAAATTGTTCCAGTCTCACATGCCCACATGCCATTGATTGGGTCATCCAGGCCAGGGGTGGGTTCACAAACACTTCCCTAGAGAATAAGCTGTGAACACAGCTAAGTTTAGGCGTATGCATTAACGTGCCAAGAAAGGGATCCCCATACGTGCCAAAAATAACAAATCTGCATTGCCCACGCGTGCCAACATACTGTTACAACCTACTTTCAAACAGACATGACGGATAGACAAATGTCTGATAGATCGACAAGTGAAACTTCAATTGATGGCAAGAAGACCACCAAAATTACTGTCACAACCTACTTTCAAATAGATCTACAAGGATCTAAAACCCACATTATGGTTATGAGTTATGACACCTATAATGTGTATATTGATCCATTTGTGATACCCATTCTTTTATTTTCATCCCATCCTAAACTGGTCCAAGCCATCCCTCTAAAGCCGAGAGTCTAGAGTCCAGAGTTTAGTCCACTACCATTATATGGTTTATGTGCCTCAATGCTTTTTAGACCACAAATAACGAATTTTTATCCTGTCGGTGCAATACTGCATTGTACGGCAATTCCAGAGGTCATGTGCACCATGTGGAATCCGCTGTACCACATGACCTTTACAGCAAACGCATGATAGCAATATTGCACCGTACAGTTACAGGAAGGGATAACGATACAATGGGACCTACCATCAAAAGAACAACGGAGACCACACGCCACGGCGTCCTTATGGTAAAAAGAAAAACGGTCACAACGACCACGTCTCGTACCGTTAGTATGTTAGCACTACCTTTAGAAAACAGAGGCGAATGCTACAAATATAAAAAGGGTGTAAAAATGGCACCTAAGACAGAGTGTCGGCTCAAACCTCTACAACATGGGTATTTTGGATAATAAAAAATTACCTTCATTATGACATTTTGTTTCATATGCAAAAAGAAATTTTGTCTCTTTTTTTTTTAAGGTTCAGAATTTTTGTCTCTTACCTACATATACAGATGGTCACGATTTTTCTCACGATTGCAGCGTTTCACACTTTCACCCATAAAGTAGAGAGAAGAAAAAAAAAGTTTCCTTTTCCCACGTGGTTAAAGTTCCCCGCGTCATGGTTCAAAAACCCTTATAAAATTTAAATATATTTTTTAAAGGAACATTATTTTGTGTGTCGTAGGACAGACTGCATCCAAACACATAAAATGAGTGTAATAACCATCCTGCCCTTTGAGTAACAAACCCATGTACCTGAACACAACCTACGCTGCGGCACAAAGAACATTCTCCCTTTTCTAAAATACCCTCTCGATTTCTAAAATACCCTCTCGATTACTTTAAACACGCTTCTAAAGTAATGCGGTGAACAACAAATTTTTACACTGGAAATGCTCAACTTGGAACAGCATTTTTTTTGGGGGGGGGGGGGGGTAGAATCTACATTGCGTTGTTGATGTAAGGAGTTACTAGAGGAAAATCTTTGAGGTGCATGTAACCACGGTTTAATATATTCCCATTTTACTTTTCAATTACAATTATCTCCAAGAGCCCAGATGCAGAAAGCCGGATTAAAAGGCCCCAAAGCTACAACTATAGTCATTAATCCCTGTCAACTGAAAAGAAAAAACCTGCATAACACCTTCACCTTCACCTTCACTTTCTTCTCCTTTCTTCCTTCACTGGAAATGTCACTTATTACTGCGGTACATTGGGTGGTAGTGAGTGAGTGGAGTGTAACAGAGAGGACGATAACATGAAGAAGATGATGAAGGAAACCAAAGATAAACCAGAGGGGCTCTTTTTAATCTGATGGTCTTCACTGGACTTCTCACTTCATTTGTATTCCAAAATCATGTTATTCTCCGGAGCTAATCCAATACAGGCCCTCAAGATGTTCTCAAGCATTGCTCTCTGCTTCGACAGAGCATTCACCACTGGAGTACCAGGTGGAACCTGTGCAACACACAAACCCATCAAACCTCTTCGATCAGAAACCAAACTAATACTATAAGAGAAGGAATCCTTATGAGGGGGAAGAAAGAGAAACATGGATTCTTCTTGTTACCAGTGGAGCCTTTGTGAGGTAGCTCAGAATGGTGGCCACAGGGTGGAAAGTGTGGAACTTGCCCTGCAAAGATTATGAGAAACAGAGTGAGCCCCAAAGCACCAATTTTCAGTTTCTTCTTTGAATCTTTAAAGTGATTATAGTAAAAATTGACAAACCTCTCCTTCAGCTTTGAATTCGATCCGAGTACTGAGCTCAGCCAAGAGGACCAAATCCAAGATAATGGGAGCAGCCAACAAGGAATCCTCACACGTATTGTGAAGGACGATTGTGCTCTTCCCTCCCATGAATATCTCCGATGTGTACTCATCCATTGCTCTCTTGCTGTCTCCCACGTATGGCACATACTGCAATTCCGCCCAAAAAACATCATATTTAGTAATTGAGCAAGTAACCATCAATCAAAGAAGATCCACTAAATTCGCCTTAGTTAGTTTAGAATTTTGGACTTCAAGATGATTCAGATAGATACCTTGATCACGATGACATGATCAGGGTGCTCGCCTGGCTCGTAGAGAATGCCATTACTGGAAACCATGTCGTCCACTACATTGCTCTTTGAGATCTCCTTCGATCGGAAGGTTTGAGGTGCCGAGAGATTCATGCCGTCGTTATTTCCCAAATGGTTGTAACTCACTATTGAGGTCGGCTGAGATCAGGACAATTTTATCATCAAATTATGAAAAAAAAAAATTTGATCTTTTTATTTTTCCCCCATATTAAGTTAGTAGCTCAAGTTGCAGAGTGAGACACTTTACCTTAATACCAGCCCCCACAAGGAAATCAACCAATACAGACTTCATCTTGGTCTGGCCACTCTTGAAATCGTCTCCACCGATCAAACAGTTCCTCCTGATAGCCAAATCAATCAGCCCTGGAACAAAGGTGTTCTGTGGGCTTCCATTGATAAAAGGGATGTCCTCAAAAACACAGGCAATTGCGTACAAGGTCGATGGAGATATTTCAGACTCGTTCTTCTCAAGAGAAGCTAACAGAGTCTCCATGGTATCATTCAGCCCGACAACTACATTGCTGTATCTTTCCGTGTTCGCTGTCCAAAGAACGACAACCTTGTCTACCTTACTAGCTTCCTTGAAATCCCTGAACATCAACCCATATCAGAGTCCAGGAGACAACAATCTTACAAAACCCATCTGAAGAACAGTCAATGAATGCGATAAAAAAAAATAGAAATTAAAGAAGGAAGGTACCTTATATCCTTCATTATTTGTTGAACCTGCTCTTTCTTCGAACCCTTAATAACGTTGTTTGCACGAGAGCCTTGATTGGCAGCTATGAAATCAGGGTCATAAATTCCAGGAAGTGGAACCATGGATTCCATGTAAGGCCTTAATTGCTTCTGCAAATCGATGTCAAAGACCTTAGCCCTGGCCATGGCATCCGCCAGGTTCATGTCGCTTATATCCCAACCCCCCAAAACAATATCATCAGGATTCACCTGTGAAACAAAAAAACAAAATGAGTAACCGATGCGTAGAAGATCAATAACTCAAAAGTATCAAAGGGGAGGGGAGAAGTCATGAATTTGCAGTGAATTACAGTACCATGGGGAGTAAGCTCTTGAAAGGAGCATAAATCTCTTCCCCATTAAACGATCCAACTCGAATGGTTGAGGCCTGGGTGAGCGACCCAAAATAGTTGGCTTGCTGCACTTTGTCTTTTGTAGCCCAAGAGATTCCTCTGAGATCATTATACATTTATAAATTCAGAACGAAACCAGAATAGCCCACACAAAATCTTACCAACCCATGTACATTAAACAAATCAGAAATCAGAAATTAGAAATCAAAAGAAAGAAGATTGGGGGTGGGGAACTAAGAATCAAGAAACTCACTCCCGATTAGCAATGACACCACCAGTAAGGGTTGAACCATTGTTTCCTCCCCAACCCACAAGTAGAACCCTAAAAAAAAAAATTCACAAAACTGAGATTTCAAGAAGAACCATGAAAAGCATGTTTTTTCTTACTGTCTTAACGATTAGCATGAAACAGAATCAGAGATTTCGGTAGCTAACCCTAGCTTAGGAACACGAGTATCTGTTTTGAAATCGTATTGAACAGTTTTAGGCTTGACGATCCATTGGTAGGTACCGTTCCTGTTCTCGTGAACAAGCTCAGTGGTCTCATAGCTATACACAGATTGAATCTCATTGTCTGTGTACTTAACGTTAGGGCTCTCAACCTTGAAACTCTCAATGAACATCGTTTATGAGACTACTGAGCTCGACACCAGAAACCCAGGAACAGAACAAGAAGAAGAAGAAGAAAAAGCCTTAAGAACCCGTGACCCCTTTCTCCCTCTCTCTTCTCAGAGGTTGATGATGATCCTTCATCCAAATGTGGCGACCAATGCGTCGTATTTATAGATGAAACGCAGCGACACGTGACATGAGGTGATTGGATTGGGGCCCAATAAGAGTAATGGGTGTTTGTGGTAAAAAAGCTAAAACCTAGGGGGGCCCATGTAAAGAGATTGGGGCCTTGGAAGGCTAACCGCTCGTACCGGAGACACGAGCAAGGCGAGAGCGACTTGTGTGGCAGGACACTCGCGAAGTTCTTTACTCGTGGAGAATCATGATGAAGCCACATTTGATCTTGATTTCAGTAGTGGGGCCGTATTTGGGAAGGAAGAAGAAGGTCCTGGAAGGAATGGCCGCATTTGCCATTTGGGTTCTTTCTTGTATGTGACGTTCTCATTCCACGACAGTGTAGCAACTACCAAGACACTCTCACCCTGGGACTGCCAAGTAGGATTTCACGACTTCAGATCTGCTACCCACATGGGGACGGGTGGGGACAGATCTGAACCATCCATGGGAGTGTGGGATCTGTCTCTCCCATGGAGGGTTTAGATCTGTCCCCACCGGTCCCCATGTGAGTAGCTGATCCGGACTCGGACTTGACGATGCATGTGTGCCACGGTTTGAGGAATCAAAATCGGAATTGGATTTGAATATGTATCAATTGCCCTGGTCAAGCAGAGCCCGCCTTAGCCCCGTAGCCCACCTCAGACAGGGCTAGTGCTGAGCTTCTCAGCCTGTAGGGTGGGCTTGAGGCACGGTTGGCCCGAGCCTAGGCTTAGGTCTCAAGCTGAGTCCGGCCCGATCTGGCCCAATCGAACCATATATAATATGTATATAAATAAATTATAAATATATATTAGAAAAAAATGTTGCTTGGTCAAATGGTTTCTATGCTAGACACGGGAGCATAAAAATTTATTGCCTTAACCACGGGGAAATAATAAAAAAAACCCTATCCATGTTAATGCTCTTGTATGCTCTCTCATTGGGCCCCATATTTGTGTAAGGACTATACGATGAAACAGTGATCTCTTGCCCATGTATACTACATACATCAGTCACTCGTCCTCACATTCTTTGTTTTTTAATTATTGATATACAATTGGCTAGTGCAGTGGATGGATGTAGTGTGTAAAAAACCCACCCTTCCTAGAGGTCTCGGGTTTGAGCGTCCAGGTTCTCATCTTCCCTCCTCTCCCCCCATACAATAGGGCAGGCTAAAGTAGAAAGGACAAGGTAAGAGAGAGAGAGAGAGATTCATCCAATGTGTTTTACTATATAGGGCAAGAGATCTCTACCCAGGGGTAGAGGCGTCATCTGAAATGTCCTACAGTAAATGGTGAGGATAATGGCGAGCACGTCCGGTATCTACCCAGGGGGTAGAGGCGTCATCTGAAATGTCCTACAGTAAATGGTGAGGATAATAGAGAATTTTTTTGGTCCATCCTACTCAATGGGGGGGAGGGGGGACGGATGCCTTTTTGGCACAATATGCAATCTAGGAGAATTGATCCCTGGACCTCCTAACGGGCATGCACTCAACTTGTAATGCCTCCAACCAACTGAGCTAGCGGAATAATGATTATTCGCGATAATAAAGATGGAGGTAGGGGTCCAACAACCGTCGCAGTCCCCACTCCCAAATGCACATGTATGTACGACCACAAGGGCCACAAACAAAGCCAAACCAATAGCCTTCTACCACATTACAAAGGATGAGGCCTATTCTGGAATCTGAGACCTTTTCCCATATGACATATGTACGACTTTCATGGCGGCTAATTCTTCTTCCCGGGGAGGAAAGACGTGTATGGTTCTCAAGATTCTTAGAATATTAAAAACCATTGTGAGGACAGAAGCTCACATACGTAAGTAACTAGGAGAAGATACAAACACAACTGACAAGTGGCAAGTTTGTTTCCAAAATATGGGAGCAATTCTCCATCAATATAAAGGGGGAGGGTGATTGTGATGATCCTCCAATCCAATATGGGTCGTACTTATTGAGAAGAGAGGTTGTGGGGTTTTGTTAAACTTAACACGATGCAGAGAAGAATAGAAATCTCAAACACAATCACACAATGCGCATAAAGATTTACGTGGTTTGACAAGATTGTCTGCGTTCATGGTTAGATGAAATCGGTTTCACTATCAATGGAGAATAGGGTTAGAGTAGCTCGTTCCTCACACACCTCTCTCAGATTTGCAATACAGAGAAAGAACTCTCGCTATAGATTTATAGCGAAACTCTTTGCAGAAAATTTACCAAAATACCCATACGCTCCGTAACCCCCGGAGACTCCACACAGCAATCCATCATCAAAAATCAAGACACCAAAACCCCAACAGGATTTATGGTTGAGATGTGAGAAGGTATGCATAAGAATATGTACATTGGCGCCATTAATTTTCTTTTTCATTATGCCTAGTGAAAGTATGAAGCTTTACTATTTACCACATGATAGTATATGGGTTAGTCATTCCTACGCATAATTTCTATGCGTAGCATCAGAATGGAAAAGAAGGATATGTGTGGGGAAGAAATACAAAGGAATCAAATGGTATCTTGGACAACAATGTTTGAAGGCCATCATTAAACCAAACACTATTAATTTCCTTTTTGGTGAACATTTTGAGGATCTAATAATTAGTTTAAAGGTAGACTTTAGCACTTTGTTTAGTTTAGTTAAGCCTGACATTAATTTGAACCACAAGTTGAGAATGCATAATTTTGATGAAGACATGTTTCTTTTTTTAGCTTTTTATATATATGTATGGTTTTGGTCACTTCATTAATGGTTTCTTATGATGCAGTACAAATAATAGGACCATCATATATCCGCCATTCTACGGTCCCAAAAGTTGATTAACCTTTGAGGATTGGTGTGTGATTTGTGTGATTACACTTTCATCAAAAAAATAATAATAATAATATGACCATTAACAATTAAAGTAGCAGTGTCATATCAGTAAAAAGGATAAACCACGTTCTAGTGGTCCGTCCAACCATAGGATGTTAGGTGGTCCGTCGGACTTAATTAATATCCACCACATAGCTAGACTAGTTAGGACCCAAAGTATATGTACAAAGCAAGGCTGATGATGCTCTGTTCTTGGTTTGAGGTATCAATATCATATTGCCTTTATTGGGCGATACATATCGGTGATAAGGTACGGACAAGGGGTAAAATGATAAAATAAATAATAAACTCATTTTTAAAGGAGAATCAGCAGCAAATTTGTCTAATACGATCGATACGTGTCGATAACATATCGATTTTCGGGTTGATCGATACCTGTTCTATTACAGTGCTCTAAAACCATGCCCTGATTACCTATCGAATTTGAACTTAAGCAAAGTTGGTCATGTGGCAAAATGGAGCTTTAATAAAAAATAAAGAGATGATTAAAAGTACAAGGGAAAGATCAACGGGTTAGTAAAGTTCTGTTGTCGGGCCTAGATTGATTATTTTCCAGGCGTTCACGATGCTTGATTGTAGCCTCATCTGAGCCTATTTAGCTCATTTATAGTTTGATCAACTTGTTTATGGCATGTTTATAGTTCATTTACCCCAATTAGCCTGTTTAAAGACAATTTATAGCTTGATTACCTTAACTTTGACTACATAATTATACAGATCCACCAAATATAAACGTGTTCATGCTTGACCTATGAGGTCCAATTAATGAAACCCTAGTCTCGGCTTCACTCTTGGTGACGGATTCTAGCTTGGTCCGTGATCCCAGAGACTGAATGAGTGCGGTAGTAAAAAACAGTGAATACGTCGGAGTAGGTAAAAATTGAGAATTGATAGATGGAAACTTAGAAAGCACAGCGACAACTGAGTAGAGCATCAAAGTGACAAGAGAGATGAAAGAGATGAGGAGGAGAGGAGATACCAAAATCCAAATTTGTTTTGTGGTCACCGTGAGAGTGTTACTAGTGTTGTTTTGTGGATTTGGCACACACCCCTAATATTGGCCTTCTCCCATGTGGACCATCTCATTACCAAACCTCTGTTTGGATCAAAAGGTTCCACATCCATCATCTATTTTCCACTCTTTTTTCCCACTCAGGGCAATCCTTGCGCATGCACTTCTATTGGTCAGCGCACGCCGCACACATGCATGAGCGATCTTTTTTCTTAAATAAATATAGGGAAACAGTTTTCTGTACGGGAGTGTGGCCTACGCCAGCACTCCCATGTGTCTATCTCTCTTTTTCATAAAACAAGAGGACAGATGTGTCTTTTCACATGGGGAGAAGAGAGATAGACTCATGGGAGTGCTGGCGTAGGCCACACTCCCGGACAGAGAACTTTTTCCCATAAATATATAAAGGGAAAAAGATTATCATAATGCCAATGTATAAATTATTTTGTCCGCCGTCTCGCATTCTCTCCTCGATCAATAAACCCACTCCTATTAAATGATTTGATTTTTCACTTCTTCATTGGTGGAAAATTGAACTCTGACGTCAGTAGAATCATAACGATACCTCTCCCATAAATAAAATAAAAACGATTCTTTTATGTGGGATTTGATTGGATAGTGAGCTGATCAACATGTACAAATAAGTAAAAACGCATATGGGCTGCGCGAGCTGGTGGGAAAGTTACAAGTTTGATAGCTTTTTCATGGTTTTCCTTTTGTTTGGGTCTGCAGTTTTGATGGACTTCTTCTTCTTCTTCGATGCTTTGTTAATGATGAAGACAGGAACAAAATCTCTTAGAGCAAACAAAACAAGATGCATGGGTTAGAATTATAGACCTATATATTTTTGGCTCTTTTAATTTAATACCTTTTTTCTCTTTGACTGAGGGTAAAATTTGTAATTTCATATTTATATTCAAAAAATTGTGTGAGACATTGACAACTCTTGATAATGAAAATTTTTGAAAACTTTTTTTTACCATTACTTAACAAAATTTGAGGAATAAGACAAGTGGCAATCGAAGGAGGTTACATGTTCTAAATACATCTATAGAGCCATAAAGGTACCATTCAACGATCCTATTATAGATTTATGGGAAAAGGATTTTTAAGCTGCGGGGAAAGGATGTGTTAGCAGTCTCTCTCATGAAATGACCTTGCTGCCCTCCTATGTAAGAAACTGTTCCATTGCACCACACATTGGTCTGACTCCTGTTATCTTTTGCACATATTGCCATATTGCAGGCTCTAATTCACTTCTTCTAGAGTCTCCCGGGCTATCTATTTTTCTTTAAATCTCCACCCTCTTTAGTCTTTTCTGGAAAGAAGTAGAAGTTGTAGGTGTATTCTTATGTTTTCTATTGCACATATTGGCTCTAATCCACTTCTTCTAGAGTCTCCATCTATTTTTCTTTAAATCTCTCCTCTTTTCTGGAAAAACGTAGGTGTTTTGGTTTCTGAAGTCCCCTTGTAGACAAATTAATATGATGGCATACACCTGGGTCGGATCTTTATCACCTCCAGTTCTCTGCTCTGCCCAGATCCCCAGTTCCTCTAGAATGACCATCCTACCCCTGCCCAAATACTATGCCCTAATGGGATCCACCACCCCCTATTAGAGGAACTGGGAAACTGAGCCGGGCAGAGAACTGGAGGAGATAATTTTCCCACTTGGGCCTTGGCCTGGTGATCTGGCAATTAAGCATTCGCCAATTAAGTATTAATTTCCGGTTCTTCAAGAAGTGTGTGGTCCTCTTGGGCCCCCATTCTAGCCCCTCCATGGGTTCCTTGAAGTGGGCCTGTTGCATCCCAACAAAAAAAAAAAAAAATCTTGGTTTTAGGGTTCATATGTAGGAGGGTTCCAGTCTCCCTATGTGTTCAGTGCTTATGCACAATTTGCTGAGTCTGTAGATCCAACACTGCATGTGGGGCATCCTGTACAGGGATTGCTGGACAATAATAATGTTGGGTTTCAGGTAGTTAGCAACTTGGGCTGGCCCATGAGAAAATATGGGCTTAAATATGACATATATAAAAAGATAGGCCTCAAGGACAGCCCCCCAGTGGAAGCTCATCATTGCCCGACCCAACCCATACTGAGTTGCACATACCTCTTGGAACCTTTGGTGTTTTCATATAATATTTGGACCCTCCATCTACAAGTTTGAACTTTTAGGGTTACAGTCTAACAGAGGAACCATAAGACAACTAGAATTGAGTTGGAGATAAGAGAATGAAGATCATAGTTTTGCTCTTGCTATTAACTCTATTATTATTTTAGGCAAAACATAGACATGTTCATAAATTGGACATTTGGACTAGAAGTTGGACATTTATGACCTAAAAGTCATTTTCCTTATAGTCCAATGGTCCATATTGTCAAATAACTTTATATATTAAATGCTTCAAGATTGAGTATAAGTCAAGACTTTGTTTATGGCATAAGAAGTATTTCTTCACTGGTGATTAAAATGTCAACTATCTAGTTTGAACAGTTTGAATGATTAAAATGTCTAAACAATACATCCATTAGCCGGCTAAAAAAATATTTAAGGGACCTTTCTCAAACAACTTATGAAAACAGTGAGATATCGATAGTTGTTAAGTAATACATTATATGAGTTAGACTAATTAGGGTTTTCTTTCTAGGGAGTATCAATGAAGATATATATATTCTTCGCTAGCTAATTTCTAAGGGGGATAGAGAACGTTACTTGGTGGAATGACCCCTATGCTAGTGCGGAGACCAATGGGAGTGCAAGCCCAAGCATCCAATATGGGGGTGGGGTGGTCATTTGACCACCCATGTGTCTGGGCATAGGAGGTGCAACCAAGCAGCCTTCTTTTACATGGACTACTTAATATGAAATGATCTTACCATACCCGCTTCATTAGGGGTGGGGGTCAGGCGGGATGGGTAAACCCGCCCCATTTCTATCCATAGTCCATACTTAGAATTTTAAGTGTGTTCTTACCTTCCCCAAATATATGAGTTTTTTTATTCAAATGCCCCTCTCAAATTGCCCATACATACAAATGCACCCTTGAAAGTTTATTAATTGCAAATGCACTTGTACTTTACAATATGCATGGTAAGTGTGTACTTACCTTCCCTAAATATGTGGGGGTGGGGTCAACTCTTGTTGGTCCTTGCTCCCTTGTTCCTCATTTTCGTGATAAGGGCCTCTCATATTAATTAATTGGCAAGAGGTCGCTGCTTGATTGTGTAGCCCCTGCACTAATGTGGTGTCAATGAGAACATGCACAAAGGTATGAACATGGATGGTTTTTTGATTTCATAGGGACAGAATGGTAAATTCACATGCTCTGGTGTCTAGGCGTAGGAACCATATGACCAAGTAGTGTTTTTCTTCCCTTAATTATTTTTAAAGTTTTATAAAATTAAAAGAATACCATTTCATATAGGATCGAGTTTTCCTTCACCAATGGTGTGGGAGGAATCCTAATCACCAATAGTTATTAGTCCCATGTCATTAGGCTTTGGGGGTGGGGGGGTGGGGGGGGGGGAGGGGGATGAGAGTTTATGATGACATAGGAGTCCAATCACAAGGTTAGAAAATTCTTCCTTCTTAATGGGTAAATAAAATCTTTCATTTTTCATAAAACTATTTTATCATGGGAGAGGATTCTCTGAGCATGCGATATAGAGCACACCGATAAAGTGTGGCAAAAAAATTACCGTACATTAGAGGCAACAAGGTCTTTTTATATAAAGAGGAGGAAGATAGACATAACGGTGCTATCGCACTCTACTCCAATGGCTTTGAGAACCTTTCCCCTTTTATTATATAAAAAATATAATAATATTTTATTATATTATCTTCGCTTTAATTTAAGAGGCAATTCTACTGCCATTTTTTTACTGTGATTTGACCGATGAAAACAATGTATCCCATAATAATAGGGAAAAGGCTCTCTGCCTGCCTGACGAAATTTTGCTGCTACACGTTCATGCTACAAGATTGGCAGTCAAGAAAATAGGATTTTAAACGGTATTTTTGAAAAAACAAAAACCTACGAGGGTATTTATGAACCCAAAAGGGGAAGTGAATCTATTTCCTTAGCTGTTACCCTTGTAGTAGGAACAACAGGAAATTTTTTCCCCTGCCTACGTGTCTTCTCACATGTATTATAATAATTTTTCTTTTTAAATGTGAGAAAAACAATTATTAAAAAACTATATGCAAGAGGGTGTAGAGTGCAGATGTAAACAAATCGGATCCGGATATTTCATGACCAAATACAGATATCCCTAAACGGATATGTGAATCGAATTTGGATTTTCGACTATCCGTTTACATTCCAAACTTGTGTAATCCAGACCTTCCTTCCCTAGGCAAATATGATTTCACTCTCAATCCATGTCTCTCAGCTGTCCCAGTCTCATGATTCTCATTTTCTCATTCTTTAGAATTGGTTGAATCTTCAAAAACTCTCAAGATCAAGCTATTTAATTTTGTATTATTAGTTGGATATCTATTTTGATCAAATAAATTTTTTTCCAGATATCTCTAAACGGATACAAATACCCCTAAACGAATACGGATTGAGAATCAGATTCAGATTTTCGCATATCCATTTACATCCCTACTATAGAGTATCCTACTTGCTCAGAGAACCTTCTCCCATAATAATAATAAGGTTAGTGTTCCCCCACAAAGCCAGTGTGGAGAATCTACCACATCACACCAATGAAAATACAGGAAACGATATCATTATTCACATGGGGAAAAAATCCACTGTGAGGGGCGAATATACAACGACATCCTTGAAAATCTTTTATAATGCACATGCAATGCATGTGCCAAACCTACGACCATATTAATTATTAATTAAGTAATTAAGAGGCCAACTTTGAGTGGATTAGTAGCATCACAGTTAACATACATAAAATACTATGGACGTGGGAACACAAGTTTGTCCTTCGCATTTTATTACTCTTAATATTAGATCGCCCAACCTTATCGCCTATCTTTAGTATATAATATATTTACCTTATTTCTATATTTCTCTCCCATCAAATGTTTTGTAGGATGATGGGTGAACCGTCCTCTATTGGTAGAGGAAAATTATTTCATTGAATTCGAGTGTGGTATGCAAATCTCACCATCGTTGATGCTTTTGCACGTGATCTTTTGTGCAAGAGCCACGTATTTGCCCTTCTTTTATATGCTTTTATCTAGGAGGTTTCAAACCTAGATCAAAATTGATTGAATGTGTTGGCATATTTTACTCGGAAATGGTCTCGATTAAATCTGATTTTATGTTTCCTAAAGTCTAACCGATTTTACTTGATGCGACTTGGGGAAAGAGAGATACTGCATGCAAAATTATTATTTTTGATATCTGTGGTCAATCATTAATAAAGAAGGTGATATAGAGGATGATGTTTCATAGAGAATTAAAGTGGAATGGTTGAAGCGGAGAAACGTGTCCAGAGTGTTGTGTGATCAATGTATCTCTTGAAAGCTTAAAGGAAAGTTCTATAGGATTGTCATACGATCAGCTATGTTGTATTAGACTGAATGTTGGACACTTAAAAAGTGACATATTGAGAAGCTATGTACAGCCGAAATGAAAATGTTAAGATGGATGTATTAAAAAACTAGGAAGGATAAGGTAAGAAATGAGCATACTAGAATTAACTTGAGAGTTACCGCAATCAATGACAAGCTTTGATAGAGTCGTCTAAAATGATTTGATCATATTCAACGGAGATCTAAGGATGCCCTAATAAGGAGGAGTGATATGCTTATAATTAAAAGAATTAAAAAAGCAAGGAGCAGACCTAAAATGACCATAGGAGAAATTGTGAGGAATGACATGCATAATTTAAGTCAAAAATTCATGTAGCAAATCCCATTTAGTTGAGATTCTCTTGACTTGTTGGGACTGTGGCTCTTTCCTATTACTTTCATCTTTTATTTTTCTTTTTTAGTTTTCATCTCTCATTTGTTATTTGCTATTTTGCATATCTTGTCTCATTCCCAACCCCTCTTTTATTCCTTTTCTCATTACCCTTTTTCATTTTTGTTCTAAAACAATGTATCCTTCCCCTATTAAGTTGGGAAAAGATTTTGTATGTTTATTGTTGTTGTTGTTTGTAAAGTTTGACCGAATTTGGCTGAGTAAGGTGAGTTCGGCCAAGTTTGACTGGTGGTTCCCAACTAATATAAAAGTTTAGAAACTCAAATACTCAATATATTAAATCACAATCAATGGAGGCAAGGATTTTAAACTCGAAATTGAGTCGAATTGGTCTATGCCGGATCTGAATCGGCTACAATTGATGAGCCCCAAGTCCCTAGAATCAGTCCCTGAGATCTGAAAACGCTACAGTACTACTCTTCCCTCATAAAGAAAAGAAATTAAAATACATCCAAGCAAAATGGAAGTCTTTGGGGGCTTAGAACTTGGATGGTATAGGTCCACGTGGAAGTACTATTTCAAGCTGTACAGTGGGTCCTACGCAATGAAGGTAGTGGACACTGGGCAGTCCCACTGCACGGGTTTGGATCTGATCCGAAATACCCACTCGGTGGATGTGAAAACTCAAACTGAAGTCGTTTGGCAGTTGACTGTTGGAACTTGGAACATTCTACAAGGAACAGAAGTTAAAAAAAATAACTAATTTACACAAAATAGCAAATAAAGCTAATAAGCCTGTTAAGGCCCCACTAAGCCATTATTAGTCAAATTTCAACATTGCATTCATCGAAATTAACTTCAAAAAGTCTAAAACCCATACATAGTCTGTGTTGGAGGGCTCAGTGGCTCACGGCTCACCACATCTACAAGTCGGACTTTCTTTTGTTCTGATCGATACCTCCGAGGCTCACACAAACATGAAGGTATCAGTATCGTATCGGTAAATGATACCAAAATTCTAGTTAGCACGCAACCCTACCTGACCGTGCGCAACGCAAGGCAAGGCATGACAACCATGCCTAGACACAAAAAGCACCATGGACACCTGAAAATTACCGCTTTTGCATGGGGTAAGATGATAATTTCAAGGAGCCTGGGGTGCTTTTTGTGTCTAGGCGTGGTCTCCATACCTTGCCTTTGTTGTCGAATAATTATCACTTTTAATTTACGGACACCTCCAATTCCTCTAATAAGAAGGGAGTGAACCCCACCTTGGGCAGGGGGTAGGGTGGTCATTTCTGTCCTTTATGTGAGAAATTGGATAAAGACAAAGAAGCAAAAGGGATAACGGTTCTTGCCATGCCATGAACGGATAACATTTTCTTTTACCTTTTTAGTTATAATTCCACCTTTCATGGGGGTGGAGCGATCATTGCAACCCCTCTGTATTTGGGCGCAAGGGTCATGCTAAACCACATAGAAACCATTTTCCCAAGAATTATTTATAAGATTAGCAATTTAAAATGTCGCAAGAAGTTTCTTGGGTATGATTCAAAGTTTGTAGGTTGACCATCACTTGGTCACGTTTAGGATTTTCAAAGACACTACTTTGGAGTCTCCGCGGGACTTCGTTTCTTCTAATTTTGATTTAAGAAATTATATTATTGTAAGCAATCATTTAAAAGGCTAAAAGAATTATTTTAATCTCTCCCACTCAAATATCTTTATTGTATGTTCAACCCCCAATTTTAATAGTAAAGCCAACCCCAGATCTTGATGAAGGGAAGAGAGAGAGAGAGGGAGGGGGGGGGGTGAGGAAGGAAGGAATGGGATGTACCTAACTCCCAACCAAAACCAAACCCAATTTAAGTCATTCACTTCCTAATCAATAAAAGTAATTCCCACACTAAAGATGAGAAAGTGAGACTTCACAATAATCACTCTTTCATCACACATTGCAATTAACGCCTTGGACCCCACCAATTTAAATGCCTCTTTCTTCCATCACTGTCAGATTCAAGAATAAATATTACTTTTGGAACAAAATTATTCTCCCTTTCTATAATACACTCTTTCTTTGTTGTCTCATAAATTAATTAGGGGTGCTATTCTCTGTGCTACAGTGTAGACTGCACCCAGGCACATAGGACTATAGGAGTGGACGCAATGATTACTCTACCCCCTTGAGTGGTAGACCCATGTATCTGGGCACAGCCTACGTTGCAGCACAGAAAACATTCTCCCAATTAAAAATACAGAATTAAGATTCAAAATGGATTAAAATTGGCCTGAATCTATTTGGAATTGATTCTAAAATATGTATATTCTCGACATTTAGGGTTTTTCCAATTGAACAAGTTGGATCATTTAGATCCGATCCCAATTCTTGCAATTGTGTTTTACACCTATTACCATGAACAAGAGCATTTGGGTTTTAACAATCGGATTGGATTTCGAACATGGTTTGAGGTATCAGTCTAGGATCAACCATATTGTCGATCCTTATCAATATTAGTTGACATTGATATTGATCGATACTAGATCGGTGCATGCGAGGAACAAAGGGCAAAACCATCTTATATATTTGAGGGCAAAAGCGTCTTATAAGAGCGAACCAAAATAAATCCCAACTGGATCGGATCCAATACTGATACCGGCCGATACCCGATGCCTCCAACCATGATTTACACCGATTCTAAAATGATTCTGGTTGATTCCCAGGACCAGGACCGGATCCGGATCCCAATTCCTGTTTTTTAAACCCTGATTAGAAGATGCGATCATCAAAAAAGGGCAAAAAAAAAAAAAAAATTTTATTAAGAAGTCGTCAAATCGGGTAAAGTCCACATTATTTGATCGCAAGAATTATAAAAAAGATGAGTTTTACGCATTCAAGTTCAAACTCCGTTCTCTCCCTCTTGGCAGACAGCAGACTTTTTAGATGTTCTCTCTCTCTCTCTCCTACTTCTTTCTTTCCTTTTTCTTTTTTTCTTTGGCTTCATGCACGGTCGTATATAAGAAAAATCTTTTACACTAACTTTTAGTAACTGTCAGATTAAAGTGTTTTAATCTGACCCGTCCAATAATAAAGTGATTATAGATAACTCCTATACGGTTACCTTTCAATATCTTTTTAAATATTTGTAAAAGATTTTTATATTTATCAATAATAATTAAAAAATACAATAATTACAAAAAAAAAAAAACCGAAACAACTTCGTTCGTCTTTTGTTTCATTCTCTACAACTATTTTACTCCAGAAACTTGTGGCAGGAAGAGGGAGAATCAATGGGTGGCGAGTTGACTGGCTGGCGAGTTCTTCTCAAGTTCTAGAGTCATTAATGATAGAAACAAACTACAACCATGTATGTGATCATGAAGGATCCTTACTTTTCGACTCTTCAGCTTAAGAAATTGGTGACAAAAATTTCTCTCCAGGGATCATGAGGGTGGTTTTGGTACTGGTTTCAGAAAAGTTCCTTCGTGTAGATGCCAAGCATATTTGATTGGCAATTACAGTGCTCATTGCCGTTGCCGATGTGTTGCTCTCAATTACAGAGCAAGTCCCCTTGATTTAAGCTCTCTCTCTCTGAAACACCCAGATCCCAGAGCAAAGCCCGTGGCCGGGTTGCTCCCGATTAAGACCACAAGCGGAGGCAAAGGAGCCACCGATGGTTGCTGGAATCCATTCTGTTGCAATTTTAAATAGTGGGCTTTGAAATTATGTTGTAATTTATTCTTAGACATTGAAATTCCATAAAAGGCTATTTACAGGGATGGGAACGAGGGAGGGGGAGTTGCAGGGTAGGGAAGGGTGGGGTGCAGTCGGAGTTTTCGAACGGAATTAAACTGCTAGTAGCGAGAATTGATCGGTGAGAAGGTAAAGCGACGCTCCTACCGGAGTTTGGAGGATTTATGCGTGATTTGTGGAGGGATTGGAAAGAAAGAAATAAATAACCTCTTCAATTTTCACTGAAAATCACCCCACTCATTTGAGTTTTACCCCCAAAAAAAAAAAAAAATCACTGTCGATTACCGCCCCTTTTTTTTCCTCTGAAACTTCGATTAACCCCTTCTAGGGTTCGACCCAGTGAAAAGAAAAAAAAAAGAGAAAGAGGTCGGATACTTTGCAAAAATCGTACAATGAGAAGACGAAAGGCCTCTTCAATTTTCACTGAAAATCACCTCACCCATTTGTGTTTTACAAAAAAAAATCACTGTCGATTCCGTGCCCACCACCCCTTTTTTTTCCTCTGAAACTTCGATTAACCCCTTCTGGGGTTCGACCCAATGAAAAGAACAAAAAAAAAAAAGAAAAAGAAAAGAAAAAGATCGGATAATTTGCAGAAATCGCAGGCCGAAAAGAAAGAGAAAAAGAAGAGATCGAATTGTTTTCCCTTTTTTTCTCTAACCGTTCTTGTTTCCTTTTTTTTTATTCATTATTGATAAATAAAAAGTCTTGTAGAGACGTATTTGAGAGAGTAACCGTGTAGAACAAATATATATCATTACTTTATTCTTGGATGATTCAGATTAAAACAATTCGATCGGACAATTATTAAAATCCAATGTAAAAGATTCCTCTTATACACGACCGTGCATGAAAATCACCCCCGTTTTTTTTTTTTTTTTTGATAAAACTCCTACTTCTTCCAATGAGGGAAAGTTTGGTCAACAACACCTCCCAACTCACAGTCAAAACATGCCAGCCATCCCCAAAATTGATCAAAACGGGTATCTATCATCTTTGGAGCTTAATGGGTCCTGAGATTTGGTTCTTGTTTGCCATTCAAATATTTAAGATTTATAGAGGGAGAGAGACGGAGTGAATTTTGGGGGGGTTTTTATAGACTTCTGGTTTGGATTTGGAGTATTTAGCGAGAGAAAGAGATAGAGAGAAAGAGAGGTAGTTCCCAACTACTACAAGAGAGAAGATATACAGGTGGGCAGGTGACACGTGAAGGCCTCATTAAAGCCGTCAATACCCCCATTCCCTCTCTCATTCATTCCTTGGTTCAAGCTTTACACGATACAAGTTTGATTCCTGAGACTTAACACTTCTTAACTCAAAGCTTTTCATGAACTTGAAGGCGGTTTTGGAAATCTGATCCTGGGTTTTTGAGATCTCTTTTGTTTTCGCTTGCTCTTCTTGGAGGTTAGTTGACCCAATTCTCCAGTTGCTTGCTGTATCTGCTTCTGAGCTGCAATGGTTGTTGGTTCCCGGATTTTTTTTTTTAAAATTTTTCTTACATCACTAAAATGTATTGATATCGTGATGGGTTGTTTGCATTCTTTACACAAGTCATGGGTTTGGATATCTGAGCTGCGTTTGAGGATGTGTTCCCGTTGAATTGCTCTGTTGTAACTTTTTATGACTATTGAGATTGTGAAGGTTCTGGCTTTAATTTAGTTTCAACCTTTTAAATCTGCGCAACCTACTAAAGAGCTAACTTTTCCATGCTTCATATGGCTTCTCTTTAAAAACCCAGGTTCCGTTTTTCTCCGGGAGAGAACCCTTCTAGTCTTTTAAATTTTTTCGTTTTCTTTAGTTAATATAACTTCTCTTTCGAAGTTCTATTCTTTTCAGTTGATTTGGGTGAGACTGTGCTTCCCAAAGTTACTTCACCCTTAAAAAGCCTCACTACAACAATAAATTCAGAACTTAAATGAACTTCTGACTTAAGATGATTGCACAAAATTGTAATGGGGGTAAAGTAAATAAGTTATTAAGTTCAGTACTAAATTTCCTATCCTTGGAATTGAACTTGGTGATAATTTTCTATCGATGCAGCATGTTTGAATCTCAGAAGGGTCCTCAAATGGCTGGAGTTTTGCGTGCGAATGGAGTTGTAAATGGAACAGTCCCAATCAGGCATCCATCTGTATCAACTGTGGTTGATGAGTTCTGCTATGCCCTTGGTGGGAAGAATCCCATCCACAGCATCTTAATCGCAAACAATGGAATGGCAGCAGTGAAGTTTATGCGCAGTGTCAGGACATGGGCCTATGAGACCTTCGGAACTGAGAAGGCAATCCTTTTGGTGGCCATGGCTACCCCAGAGGACATGAGAATCAATGCTGAGCATATCCGAATCGCTGATCAGTTTGTGGAAGTTCCTGGTGGGACCAACAATAACAACTATGCTAATGTGCAGCTCATTGTGGAGGTGCGTATTCATATTGCGTTTATTTTCTGTTTATTGATATCATAATTACTGAATTATGTTGAAAATAAATGAGGAGACAAGAAAAATTGAAGAGTGATGAATCTCTAATTGAGGTGTAAAATGCCTTATTTGGGAAATTTTGATAATATTTATTTATTATTTGAACTTCAAATGGTTAGGAAACTCTAACCAGAAGACCTAAAGAATTAAACTAGCAAAAGGCTGGTGAATTCATAAATAAGAAAAATAAATTCAGTCCATTTCTGCACAAGCACAATCTGGCAAAATTAACCATCTATGATTTTCCACCAGTTCTGTTTTTTGTTAACTATAGTTCTTGCTAGGTAGCTGAGTAGCATTTGATCTCATCAGATTTCTGTCCCTTTCAGGGTTTAATTGGTTAAATTAAATTCTGAACTTCAGTACCTGTTTTATATTTTAGTATGCTTGCTCTCACTTTTTCTAATCTTCAGATGGCAGAGATAACACATGTTAATGCGGTTTGGCCTGGTTGGGGCCATGCATCAGAGAACCCTGAGCTGCCGGATGCACTGAATTCAAAGGGCATAATATTCTTGGGGCCACCTGCTGCATCAATGGGAGCACTGGGAGATAAGATTGGTTCGTCACTAATTGCTCAAGCAGCAGGAGTACCAACACTTCCATGGAGTGGATCTCATGTAAGTCTTATTTGCTGTTTTGTTCTAATTCTTCATTTGTGCTAGGTATTCAGAGTTCAGTGCTCTAAGATTTCCTCTTCCAGGTGAAAATTCCTCCAGAGAGTTGCTTGGATTCCATCCCTGATGATATCTACCGGGAAGCATGTGTATATACAACAGAGGAGGCAGTGGCTAGCTGCCAGGTGGTGGGTTACCCTGCAATGATCAAGGCATCTTGGGGTGGTGGCGGTAAAGGCATAAGAAAGGTTTCTCTCATACTTATATAGGGACTTTCCATGTGGGATGAATATACTTCATTATCTTGCTCAAGCACCATATATTAAAAGAATCATGTTAATCGTAATGTAAATGTGAGTTTTCTAAGGCACATGGGCCTACTACTCATGTTTGAACTAACACTTTTTATTCACTTTTAACCATTCAGGTTCATAATGATGATGAAGTCAAGGCATTGTTCAAGCAAGTTCAGGGTGAGGTTCCTGGTTCTCCTATATTTATAATGAAGGTTGCTTCCCAGGTGAGATCAACTTCCATTCCCACCTGAGCACTGAAAGAATTCTTTTCCCCTGTTATTTGGATGTTATCTTGATGATAATTTTGGTTTCCTCAGAGCCGGCATTTAGAAGTCCAGCTACTTTGTGATCAGCATGGCAACGTTGCAGCTTTACATAGCCGTGATTGTAGTGTTCAGAGGCGGCACCAAAAGGTAAATTCTTCCCTAGATGCTTGCCATGTATCTAACTTTTTTCTTGATTTATTGTTACAAGGATGCTCTCATAAGAATATGGGACTTGTTTTATTTTAATTCCCTTTTCCCTTTGAGAAAATGGACCCCAAGCATCTTTATGAGCTTACTGTCATTGAAATGTGTTGATACAATATTTTATGTCGAATAGATCATTGAGGAGGGTCCGATTACAGTAGCGCCTCCAGAAACAGTGATGGAGCTGGAGCAGGCAGCTAGAAGGCTAGCTAAGTGCGTGAATTATATTGGTGCTGCTACTGTTGAGTATCTATATAGTATGGACACCGGCGAGTACTATTTCTTAGAACTCAACCCTCGATTACAGGTTAGTGGTTCTTTGTGTTCTGTTTTCAATAGAAATTAGTGCACCTTTTGTGCTACATGTCTTTGAAACCATAAGAGCAGATTACATTGTGTTGTTGGAACTTGTAAGTGATTACCATATAGTAGTGTTAAGGTGGTGTCCTATACTGTGCATCTTATAAATATGTTAATCTAGATAATGAGATAATCTGCTAGGGATAAAAATGAACCAGTGAGATGCTTCTACCATCCACTTGATCTTAATTTTCGATGATGACAACAAATGGTGAATGGCTCAGAAGTAGACTCGCAACCAAATAGGTGGTATGAGGTCAATTTGTTGATTAGGGGATATCTTAGGTGGAACCCCTGAGCAGTGGTGCCTCAGACATCCAGCATATGTTCCATCTGTTTGGCACTGGGGTTGGGTTACGGACATTTCTGTCATTTGCCTTTGAAGGCTTATTTGATTCAGTTGATTCATATACACTTGTCCATATTGACCTGGTTTTGTTGAGTTCTTGAGGTTTCTCGTTAAATCCTTATTGTGACTATTCAATTCAGGTGGAGCATCCTGTTACCGAGTGGATTGCTGAAATCAATCTTCCAGCGGCTCAAGTTGCTGTTGGAATGGGCATTCCTCTCTGGCAGGTTCCTGGTATGTTCATACTTATCTACACTCTGCTGTTTTAGCCCGTTCTCTCAATGGTGGACTTTACATTGATCACATTTTGTGTTGCTATTCTTCTCCTAAACAGAAATAAGGAGGTTTTATGGAATGGAACATGGTGGAGGTTATGATGCTTGGAGGAGAACGTCCATTGTGGCCACTCCATTTGATTTTGACAAGGCGCAGTCTGTCAAGCCGAAAGGTCATTGTGTAGCTGTGCGTGTAACGAGTGAAGACCCAGATGATGGTTTCAAGCCTACTAGCGGGAAAGTTCAGGTTAGTCTTGCTGATAGCAAGAAATTCTTCTTCTTTTCTGAAATTGACTGTTATAATGAACCCAATTGGAATCATTTGACTTTTTCAGGAACTGAGTTTTAAAAGCAAGCCAAATGTGTGGGCATACTTTTCTGTCAAGGTTTGTCTTCAGATAATGTATGCAGGTGGCTTAACTTTAATACTTAAAGGTTTGAAGTTAATAGTGGCTAATGTAACATCATTACAATTTGCAGTCTGGTGGCGGCATACATGAATTCTCCGATTCTCAATTTGGTAAGCCATTGTTGCTTTGCATAGTACACAAACTCAATTGTTCCATTTTCTGATAAAAGATTGTGATATGATTGGTTCCTTGTGCTCAAAACCTTGAGTGAAAGAACCCTGCTTGGAAGACTTAACCGGGTCTGCATGACTTGGAAGTGGGAAAAAGGGGGAGACAATTGAGCTCAAATATAGATCTGGAATATCTTCAAGCTTTTGATGCCTGTCAAAAGTTTCCAGAGCATGTTCTTTCTTTTATATTTTGGTTTTGGTACAGAAATTTGTACAAAATATGTGTATATTTGATGAATTTTCAATCTAATCATGTAGTTGACTTAAGGCACCCACCTTCAGGTAATGTTATATTATCTATGTTTTCAGCCAGTGGACTGGTATCCTCCGTGTGTAGGTATAAATATGGATATGGAAATCGAAACATGGATCCAGTTTTCAGTTCACAGATACCTGGACATGGATATGTATACCATATTCCTTCCGATAAACTTCGAATTTTAGTTTTTGTAAGCTATTATTATTTTCATTACATACATCCTAAAAGGTTCAATGGAGCTTCTGATATGTTAAACTTCATTTAATAGGACTTTCATAATAAACTCTTTACTTATTTTCATTGACAATGTATTAGGAACTTGTTGTGAGATAAGATTAACAAATTTGAATCGACAGAAACTTGTATTCTAGAAACATCATGCAGTATTAGTTTAAGTATATGGGCTGTCATAGATGATCTGTGTCTCTAATTCAGTAAATTTGATTCCAGGACATGTTTTTGCTTTTGGAGAGTCAAGAGCTCTGGCCATTGCAAATATGGTTCTTGGGCTAAAGGAAATACAAATTCGGGGGGAAATTCGAACAAATGTTGATTACACCATCGATCTTTTACATGTAAAGTTCTTAGCCTTTAAGGATACTGTTCTTTGACCATTCTAATTGGAATTTTAACCCACTGTGAGAAATAATTTCAAATAAAATATTTTTAATGCAGGCTTCTGAGTACAGGGACAACAAAATCCATACAGGCTGGCTGGACAGCAGAATTGCTATGAGGGTGAGAGCAGAGAGGCCTCCTTGGTACCTCTCAGTTGTTGGAGGGGCTCTTTATAAAGCATCAACCAGCAGTGCTGCCTTGGTTTCTGATTATATTGGTTATCTTGAAAAGGGGCAAATCCCACCCAAGGTGATGTGTTATCCATACCTTGCTTGTTGGGCATTTTGTAATGTAGTATTATTACTAATACTAGCTTTTCTTAATTGCAGCATATATCACTCGTTAACTCTCAAGTTTCATTGAACATTGAAGGGAGCAAATACACTGTAAGTATGCAAATAATACCTGTGACAACAAAGTGCTAGTCATCTTTTTCAAAGCATGTTAAAGTTTAGTTCATTGAACTATTTAGTAGCACCTCACTAAGTTTGTGGAATACTTTTCACTAGATTGAAATGGTGAGAGGTGGACCTGGAAGTTATAGGCTGAGGATGAACCAGTCAGAGATAGAAGTGGAGATACATACTTTGCGTGATGGGGGTCTACTGATGCAGGCAAGTATTTGGTGTCTCTTTGTCATGTTACAATCTTTGCTTTTTGTATAGCTATACACAAATTTTGTGTTAATTGTGCAGTTGGATTTCATTTCCAGTAACTTATTTTGATTATAACTTCCAATAGGCTCTCGCTTGTTTTCAATGGTGGAAAGCTTAGGCTACCAACATGAAGACGCAGGATTGTCTGACGGTTTGTGACAGGAAAAAAAAGGTCCAGAGGTTCTGGCTGAGCCCAATCCAACCCGCCTGGGACCCTGCAAAAGCAGGACTTGTTCTGGATTATAGCCCTTTTATAACCTCCAATGTTGATATAAAGTGTAGGGACCTACTCCACTCCGTGGTGCATAGTTTTATATATAATATCTGGTAGTTTATAGGGAGACCTAGAGATTGAATGCGGATATAAACTATTAGAATTGCCTATAGGGTTTCTTTAAGTAGACAGACATATAATTTCAATGAGATAAAGGAAATTTAGAAGATACTAATATGTTTGTTAGATACTTTCAAGATATACACAAGAAACTCTGTATGTTAAAATATAGTAGAGAAATTCCCAAAATCAATAATCTCTTACGTTTTATGCAAAAGCATGTCCAACATCAAAATAATTGTTTAAATTCTGAGCACAGTTATACTTTCTAAAGTCCAAAATAACATGCTGAATCACCCTTAGAATCGATTTGGTATATTGAAGTGAACAACTTTTAAATCATATCAGCACCTTAAAATTTGTAATATTGGAACTTAATTCAGATAAAATCATATAGATTATAGACAACACCTAATTAACACTTACAGAGACAATAAACAAACTAAAATATTTCCATGTACATGTATAGGACTGTGGCTAGAAAGCGTATTAGACATAGGCTTCACATGTCAATATATTCTAAACACACACCTCCCAAAGTTTATATATTTCATATTTTGTTCAGTTTTTTACTTAGGAAAAGGATTTGTTGAGTTGAGTTTAGTACTTCAGCTTTTCAAAAAATGTATAGAATTTCATTAATGGGCAAAGATAATGAATTTGGGTTCAAAATTCCTTGGTGCAGGAACAATTTGAACTCAAATCTCATTCTCATCTAAACTATTTGCTCCATTATTTCACTTTGTTAAGGTAATAACTTCTAGTAAACACAATCATGTCTTTGCTATCCACTCCAACAAAGTCACTTGGCCTCCCTCTTTTTCCATTTACCCCTCCAATTTGCACCATGTGGGTCGTTCTTTCTGGTTAAATTGCGGTCTTGTTCCACTTGCCTGAACCATTTCAAATGACTATTTTGTAAATTGTCCTGTTGCTACTACTCCTAAGTTTCCTCAGATTTTTTGTTTTTGATTCTGTCCTTCCTAGCTTTCCCACTGATCCATCCCAATTAGGGGTGGCAACGGGTCGTGTCGAATTCGTGTTCAGGTCAAATGCACCCTACCCGAACACAACCCGAAAATTAATTGGGTCATTCAGCCCTTACATGAACATGGCATTTTTTTTTTCTGGGTTGACACAATCACGGCACAATTGGACACGAAAACAACCTGAAAACAACAGGTTTTCTTGCCAAATTATAAAATATGATCAAACCAAATCAAGCAAAATCTCTTTATAAATTTACAAACATTTAGAGACCAATAATCATATCACTAATTTGGAGTTGGAAATGGAACTCAATATGTTTTCAGGTGATTTCGGGTTACGTTGGGTCAACCTGAACACAACTAGAAAACTTTTCGTGTCATTCAGGTTCAACCCGAATCTGATCTAAACCCCCAACACAAACACAGAACTATCAGGTTGTGTTCATGTCAGGTTTCGCGACCCCAAATCCCAATGTTTCTCATTTCAGCTACCATAAACATGTTTCCTTCTTGCCCAACATTCAATCCGGAGTACATTTCTGTTCTTATAACAGTCTTATAGATTTTGTCTTTTAATGGTATACATCAATCATGCAACACTCCTTTAGATTTGTCTCTCAGATTGGAGGAGCCATTCATGAAATGAAAAGCATTTAGGTTCTTCCTTTCAGAATGTATTTTTTTTTAAAACTCTATAGCACACACGAGCAGTTGCGTAAGAAATGTTGATGTTAATTAGACCAGCACTCTGATACATAATGACATTTGCTGCAGTTGGATGGAAATAGTCATGTGATATATGCAGAGGAAGAGGCAGCTGGTACTCGCCTTCTCATTGATGGAAGAACTTGCTTGTTGCAGGTACTGCTAATTGTTCTTTTATCTTGCTATTCCTTTATATTTTGGTTGGCTATTCATATGAGATCAATATCTTTGTTTTCTCCAGAATGATCATGATCCATCTAAGTTAGCCGCAGAGACACCATGCAAGCTGCTTCGTTTCTTAGTTCAGGATGGTAGCCATGTTGAAGCTGACACTCCATATGCAGAAGTTGAGGTTATGAAGATGTGCATGCCACTTCTACTACCGGCTTCTGGAGTTATCCATTTCAAGATGTCAGAAGGTCAGGCAATGCAGGTAAAATCATTTCCATCTGAGTGGGTTAACTATAGTTTCAGTTATTTATTTTTTCCTTTTTTATTTTGGATTTTAACTTATAATTCACTTCCTTGAAGGCCGGTGACCTTATAGCAAGGCTTGATCTGGATGACCCATCAGCTGTAAGGAAGGCTGAACCATTCACTGGGAGTTTTCCTGTGCTGGGGCCTCCAACTGCAATCTCTGGAAAGGTTCATCAGAGATGTGCTGCAAGTCTAAATGCTGCTCGGATGATTCTTGCAGGCTACGACCATAACATTGACGAAGTAGGTACCTGGGTGCCTTGCACAATAGCATCTGTATACAAGTTTTTTAATGATATTGGGAACCTCTGTGTTTGTCTTCAGATTAGTTTGATTATTTAGCTACTACAGATTGAGAAGCAATCCATGATCTCATTCGTTGAATGCATGGCTCCTTGCCTGCTGATCATTGAGTTTCTTGTCTTTTTCAGGTAGTGCAAGATTTACTCAACTGCTTGGATAGTCCAGAGTTGCCTTTCCTCCAATGGCAAGAGTGCATGGCTGTTCTGGCAACTCGCCTTCCTAAAGATCTCAGAAATGAGGTCAATACTTCATTTTTTTTCTTTTGTTTTTTCCCCTTTATGATCTTAAGATTGGTTGTTCACATTGTTGAAAGTTTTGAACTGAGTTAATTTACTTTTGTTTCTATGAGAAACTCAGTTGGATGCTAAGTATAAGGAGTATGAAAGGATTGCAGACTCCCAGAAGAATGTCGATTTCCCAGCCAAATTATTGCGGAGTGTTCTTGAGGTTGGCGTCCTGTTTCTTATTCTTCTTACATTCTTATTTTTTTTGAATAGAAATATAGATTTTGGTTATTTATAGAGATGTTTCTCTCCAGGCACATCTCCTCTCCTGTCCCGACAAAGAAAAAGCAACCCAGGAGAGGCTTGTGGAACCTCTGATGAGTCTTGTGAAATCTTACGAGGGCGGAAGAGAGAGTCATGCTCGTGTTATTGTTCAATCGCTTTTTGAGGAATATCTCTCTATTGAAGAATTATTTAGTGACAATATTCAGGTAGCTGTTCCAACGTATATAATGGTATCCTTTGATCATTGTTTCCCGGGTTAATTTGGCTTTGAAAGTTAAGGAACTCAAAGTTGCATTAAGTCTCTTTTTTTTTTTTTTTTCAGAATGAAAATGGAAAGGAAAATCAAAGAACATAAGAAGTTGCTTGATATGGTCAAATGAAATAAATGAAACTTAAGGAACTGAAACAGAATGGGGATGGGCATTTTATATTTCAGCACACCAAATGGCAAATACTTCAGTCATCCTTTCTGCTGTTTAGAAGGCATTTAATGTTATGACTGATGGTTCTCCTTGGGGTGAGGCTGTAGGAAAACACTTTAAGGTTCAACCTTCGAGGCTTATTTCTCAAAGTGTTAATTGCACATTAGATGCACATGTAAGGCCTTAGTACTCATCTTACGTTGGGGGTTTTTGCAACAAGCATAAATAAAAATAATTTTTTTGAACTGATAGTTTGTTCATTATCCATACCATATTTAGAAAATTTTAAAACCATTTTGAGGCTTTATTTCATATCAAGAGATTCTCTATGTTGAAGAGTTTTATAGTTTCTAACCTACAACAGCTTTCTGTAGCTTCAGCATTATTTGTAATTGAAGACTGGCTTTTTTTACCTTTCGATGGCAGATTACTAACCAAATGTACTGGTTTTCGATAGTTGATGCTTTTCCTGCTGTCTCTTAACCCCACCCTTCCTTCCTTTGGTTACTTTTTTTTTTTCCTGTTTACCATAAGTTGCCCCTCCCTTTGTTGAAACTTTCTTTTCTGGATGTTGATTCAGTTTAATGGTGGAATTTTCTTTTTCTTCCCCCCTCCCAATCTTTATCTTCTGTAAATTTTGACAAATGTGCATATCTTAAGCATTTTTTGATTACTAATTGACATCTTTTTTAGACTTATTGCTTGGCATTCTAGCTTATACTTATATTGGGGAACTGAGAAAATTCGAACTGTATTCTCCTTCTAGATTTTGATGGTCCTAAATTCCATTGTCTTTTCTTTTCTCCAGGCTGATGTCATTGAACGTCTTAGACTTCAGTATACAAAAGATCTTTTGAAGGTGGTGGACATAGTGCTTTCTCATCAGGTATCTGCAATGATTTACGTTGTCACTGGTTTCTTTCTAGTAGCTATCATTTACTTGCTTCCTTTGATATTTCTGTAGGTGCTACTCTTTGACAATGTCACACATATGTTTGTTGCTTTGCAGGGTGTTCGGAGCAAAAATAAGCTGATATTACGACTCATGGAAGCATTGGTTTACCCTAATCCTGCCGCATACAGGGAAAAACTGATACGTTTTTCTGCTCTTAACCATACAGTTTATTCTGAGGTCGGTAACTCAACTCAATTATTGACATATATATATATATTTATTTATTTATTTATTTATGCTTCTGCTACCTTTTATATAAGGGGAATCCAAATGCAAATCATGACAATTCTTTAGTGAGAAAGGGATTTGTTTGTTTTGTTGATGTCCATACAATTTTCTCTTGTTCCTTTTAATTTTGTGTTGCTTCTTTTTTCTTAAAATATTCTAACCTACCCAACCAGGTAACAAACAGAAAGAAGGTCTGAAATTCAATTACATATTTTTGTCCTTTCTGCAGTTGGCATTGAAGGCAGGACAGCTGCTTGAACAAACCAAACTGAGTGAACTTCGTTCAACCATTGCAAGAAACCTCTCAGAGCTAGAGATGTTTACAGAAGAAGGTGAAAATATGGATACTCCTCGGAGAAAAAGCGCCATTAATGAAAGGATGGAGGATCTTGTGAGTGCTCCTTTGGCAGTGGAAGATGCACTAGTGGGTCTGTTCGATCACGGTGACCATACTCTTCAAAGGCGGGTGGTGGAGACTTATGTCCGTAGGCTGTACCAGGTACTACGGTTTTATCCTTCATTTTTTCTTACTCCAGTTTAAATATTCATTTCACTAACTAGTTTTGGCCATTCTCAGCCCTACCTTGTGAAGGGGAGTGTCAGGATGCAGTGGCATAGATCTGGTCTTATTGCATCATGGGAGTTCTCTGAAGAACATATTGAGAAAAGGAATGGGTTCGAAGATCAAAATTCTGATAAACCAGAAGTTGAGAAACACAGTGAAAGGAAATGGGGAGCCATGGTTATCATCAAATCTCTTCAGTTTCTACCAATGGCAATTAGTGCTGCACTGAAGGAAACCAATCACAGCCCTCATGAAATGACACCAAATGGAAACTTGGAACTAGATAGTCATGGCAACATGCTGCATGTAGCATTGGTGGGCATCAACAATCAGATGAGTTTACTTCAGGATAGGTATGTGGTGCTTTCCCTTTTTACTTTGTTACTTTCTTATCTCCATCTATAATAACTACACAATCTGGTTGTTGGTTCGATCCTGAAATTGATCATCTTGTTTCTCGAATGGATATTTTTTGGACTTGAACAATTGGTCAAAAAACCCCGAGATCATGTATCAACTCCTCCAAAAATGTAAATTCAAAAATGGTTTCAACCCTATTTTTTGTTTCTAACATTTCCCAAGTGACAAACTCCTCTTCTGATCAAATAATACTCTTTATTGACACTTTCAGAAATTTAAATACAATTTTCTGTTTCAGACAGATTTAGTGCTGGTTTTCTGGTTCTAGATATTGAAGCTTGTTTGGTTTTATGGGTTTTACTAGTAAGCACAATCCTTTTACTTGGTACACAATTCAGATGAAAAAGGTGCCTGGTGTTACTATCCTTCCCATGAAACATGTGCCTCACAGATTTATGTAGCCATTTTAAGCTTTGATTTAGTAATTAGTACGTAGGGCCTTGAATAATCACTATTCTCCTTCTTTATTTTGCAGTGGTGATGAGGATCAGGCTCAGGAAAGAATTAACAAATTGGCCAAAATTCTTAAAGAGAAGGAAGTAGGCTCAGGTCTCCATGCTGCAGGTGTTGGGGTTATTAGTTGTATTATACAGAGGGATGAAGGGCGGGCTCCTATGAGACACTCCTTTCATTGTTCGCTTGAGAAGCTCTATTATGAAGAAGAGCCTCTACTGCGTCATGTAGAACCTCCACTATCCATGTTTCTTGAACTGGTTTGTGCTTCTACTGTTCCTGATTCAGCCTTTTCTTCTTATTTCTCTTTTTCTTTTTTGGGGCACAGAGTGCATTTTTAGTTTGTTTTTCTACATCTTAGCTGATCTTTATCTTCACATATTTAATTCAGGAAAAGCTCAAAGGATATGAGAACATAAAGTACACACCATCAAGAGATCGTCAATGGCACTTGTACTCTGTTGTGGACAAGCCACAACCCATCCAAAGGATGTTTCTTCGAACCCTTGTTCGACAACCCAACACAAATGAAGGATTCTCAATGTATCAAGGGTCAGATGTGAGAATTGGCAGTGCTCAACTGGCTGCATCTTTTACTTCAAGGAGCATTTTGAGGTCCTTAATGGCTGCACTGGAGGAACTGGAACTACGTGTACACAATGATACTATCAAGGCTGACCACGCCCATATGTACCTGTGTATATTACGAGAGCAACAAGTGGATGATCTTGTCTCTTACTCCAGGTACTGATCTTTATATGCTTCTCTTGCATGATATATTTCTACATTAGTTGATTATGCCTTCCCCAAAAATCTCAATTTAAAATACCATTGCCAGGAGAGTCAATATAGATGCTGGCAAAGAAGAAGAGATTGTTAGGATGATCTTGGAAGAGCTGGCACATGAGATCCATCTTTCTGTTGGTGTAAGAATGCATCGTCTTGGTGTTTGTGAATGGGAAGTGAAACTCTGGTTGGCATCCGCTGGACTTGCTAGTGGTGCTTGGAGAGTTGTGGTTACAAATGTGACTGGCCATACTTGCACCGTGCAGGTGAGATTCTACACATTTTACAATGATTTAGTGCAACTTTAATGTTATGCATCAGGGAAGTAGTGAAAGTCCATTACTGATGGAAGTGATGACCTCGTCTTGTTTGCTGGGAGAGTAAGCTTCTGAACCACCTTTTCCAGCCAGATAGTGAGCGATCACTAAGCAATGATACCACCAGACAGGAATGAGTACCTATCCCTTATGGTAATCAAACCTGTATCTTCGACATGAAAAGAAGATGTCATAACCACAGGATGAAGAATTATTACATAAATAGCCAATATATGCATTGAATCTGGGCTAATTATTGAGTAGCCACCTCTTGGTGGACAATAGCCCATTAGTAATGCTGTGGCAGTCTGAATGGTTTCAGATTGACCACTTGGAAGGCTGTTTTACTGCAGTGATGGACTGCCAAAGCAAGCTCACACAAACAAATGCATGCACATGCACACACACACACACACACACACACACACACACACACACACACAGGCTCATGCATTCAGAAGAAAAGATAAAGTAAGAAGATACAGGGAAATGCGCATGTAATAAAACCAAATAAATGAGATGACAAATGTAAAGTTATTCATTAAGTATCTGCACAGGTAGAGCATTAAGTTATCCCAGTTCCTTTTCTGTTGATGCCAATAGAATAACTTGTAAAGATTCTTGAACATGTTTTATTCCAGGTTGTACCTTTATTTGTTCCTTTCCGCTTAAGTTGTATTCATATTGCAGATATACCGAGAAGTGGAGGATAGCAGCAAACATGAAGTCGTCTACCATTCAGTTTTGTCTGTTTTGGGTCCTTTCCATGGTATGCCAGTGGCTGAACGCTATCAGCCTTTGGGAGTCCTTGACCGGAAACGTCTTCTGGCAAGGAAAAGCAACACAACATACTGCTATGATTTCCCACTGGTGAACCTGCAATCCTATATTTATTATTGCATATTGCGATTTATTGTTGTGGAATTCATAATTTAGAGCCTTAAATCTCATGTTAAGAATCTTATTTGCAGGCATTTGAGACAGCCTTGAAACAGGCATGGGCATCCCATTTACTGGGGTCTGATAAATCCATGAATAAGAGTCTTATCAAAGTAACAGAGCTTATGTCTGCTGACAAACAAGATGCCTGGGGTACTTCTCTTGTTGCTGTTGAACGCCCACCTGGGCTTAATGATGTGGGCATGGTTGCCTGGTCTCTGGAGATGTCTACTCCTGAATTCCCTAATGGAAGGACCATTCTGATTGTAGCAAATGATGTGACCTTCAAAGCTGGGTCCTTTGGCCCAAGAGAGGATGCTTTCTTCCTTGCTGTAACTAATCTAGCTTGCAATAAGAAGTTACCTTTGATTTATCTGGCAGCAAACTCTGGAGCCCGTATTGGTGTGGCCGAGGAGGTAAAAGCTTGCTTTAGAGTTGGATGGTCTGATGAATCGAGTCCTGAACGTGGGTTTCAGTATGTCTATTTAAACCCTGAAGATTATGCTCGTATTGGATCATCTGTGATGGCACATGAGTTAAAGATGGAAACTGGAGAAACCAGATGGGTTATAGACACCATTGTTGGGAAAGAAGATGGGTTGGGAGTTGAGAACTTAACGGGTAGTGGAGCTATTGCCGGTGCTTATTCAAGGGCATACAAGGAAACATTTACATTAACCTTTGTGACTGGTCGAACTGTTGGCATAGGTGCTTACCTTGCTCGGCTTGGTATGCGGTGCATCCAGAGGCTTGATCAGCCTATAATTCTGACAGGATTTTCTGCACTGAACAAACTTCTGGGCAGGGAGGTATACAGCTCCCACATGCAACTTGGTGGGCCCAAAATCATGGGAACCAATGGGGTTGTTCATTTGACAGTCTCAGATGATCTCGAAGGTGTTTCCGCCATTTTGAAATGGCTAAGCTATGTGCCTCCTCGTGTAGGTGGGCCCCTTCCCATTTTGAGTCCCTTGGACCCTCCAGAGAGGCCTGTTGAGTACTTACCGGAGAACTCATGTGATCCTCGTGCAGCCATCTGTGGTGTTGTGGATGGTAATGGGAAGTGGTTGGGGGGTATGTTTGACAAGGATAGCTTTGTGGAGACTCTGGAAGGTTGGGCCAGGACAGTGGTAACAGGCAGGGCGAAGCTTGGGGGGATCCCCGTGGGAATTGTTGCTGTTGAAACACAGACAGTGATGCAAATTATACCTGCAGACCCTGGTCAGCTTGATTCCCATGAGAGGGTTGTTCCTCAAGCAGGGCAAGTATGGTTTCCTGATTCTGCTACCAAGACGGCTCAGGCACTGCTAGATTTCAACAAGGAAGAACTTCCACTTTTCATTCTTGCCAACTGGAGAGGCTTCTCAGGTGGGCAAAGGGACCTCTTTGAAGGGATCCTACAGGCTGGATCAACCATCGTTGAGAACCTTAGAACATACAATCAGCCTGTCTTTGTGTATATTCCAATGATGGGTGAGCTCCGTGGTGGGGCATGGGTTGTTGTGGACAGTAAGATCAATCCTGATCACATTGAAATGTACGCTGAAAGGACAGCCAAAGGCAATGTTCTTGAACCCGAAGGAATGATTGAGATTAAATTCCGGATGAAGGAGCTGCTTGATTGCATGGGTAGGCTTGATCAACAGCTAATCAATCTGAAGGCAAGACTTCAGGAAGCCCGAAGCAGTGGGGCCCCTGGGGCAGTAGAAGCTCTACAACAACAGATAAAATCCCGTGAGAAGCAGCTATTGCCAATATACATTCAGATCGCCACTCGATTTGCTGAATTGCATGATACCTCCCTTCGGATGGCTGCAAAGGGGGTAATCAAACAAGTCATTGACTGGGATAATTCCAGGTCATTCTTTTACAAGAGGCTGCACCGCAGAGTTTCTGAGGATTCACTTATCAGAATAGTGAGAGATGCAGCTGGTGATCAGCTGTCTCATAAAGTAGCAATGAATTTGATCAAGAGGTGGTTCCTGGCTTCCAAGCCCATGGAAGTTGTAGAAGAAACATGGGTAGATGACGAGGCTTTCTTAACATGGAAAGATGATCCAAGGAACTATGAAGAACACCTGCAGGAGTTGCGGATTCAGAAGGTAGTGCATCAACTATCAAATCTTGGTGAATCGGCATCCGATCTACGAGCTTTGCCACAAGGTCTTGCTGCTCTCCTATCCAAGGTAAACTTTCAGATTGTTTTTGCTTACTTTGCGACTTAGATCCATCCTCTTTTCCTCTTCTTCTTCTGTTTTTATGTGAAAATATCTTGAAGGATATCAAAAGTCACCGTGTAAAATGAATGCAGGTGGAGCCAACAACCCGGATGCAGTTGATTGATGAGATTCGAAAGATTGTCAGTCAATAAGAGATACAAAGTTGTCATCTCATAGGGCTTGTCTTGAGTACTACGTATCCTCCGTACAAAATCTCCATTACGGTAGAATGCAGTTGCTATGCCTTCCAACCCAAAGATGTTCTTGCCAGCAGAATGGCAGTGCATTGACATGAGGGAAGATCATAGGAGGGGCTAGAATTCATTTTAATGATACCACATAGTGTAAATTTCAGTAGGTGGCTATGTCATTTAAGAAGTTTTTAAGATGGTCTCCATTATTTAGAAGTGATCTTCCAGCATTGGTGGGTTCTTGTTCATGACCTATCAACACAGCTGATTGATCCATTGCTTAATTTCCATGATTTTTGCAGCGTCTATAATGATGATATTGTTCTACTCATGAATGAAGTGAGGTTTCTTAGTTGCTCATCGGCTTTTTCATTGTCTTCCAGAACAACACATCCATGCTGCAACCATTATTAGTCCCACAGACAACACACACATGCTGTAGCTTTGGTAAAAGTAACTAGTGGATCTTGCCAAGAATGTTCCTAGAAATGGAGTTGGTTTTTCTAGAAATAATACCTTTGAAGGAGTTGGGCACCTGATCCACCCGTTAAACAGATTTTCTTCCTAGGTGAATAGATCTTAGTAGATAGTAAATATTCTAAATTAAACGCAAAATGTTGGAATTTACAAGTCTGATTGTGTAAAGTGGAAGGAAATGTATCCAATGGGATTTCCATACTAATCCTCACTGGTGCCATATATGGCCACTGAGCCATACAAGATCTCAATCGGTTAATCTCTCTCAACTCAATACAACAATCGCAAGAAAACCTTCAAGTGCCTTGAGAGAAGAACCCTTCTGATCTCCATCTTCTCTCACAGAATCCCTTATCTTCTCTGCAATCTCCATAGCTTTCCTCTTCATCTCCTCCCCTTTTCCGTCATTACTCATCACCATCTTAACAACCCTCTCCACCTCTTCCCTCCCAACCCAACTCTCCACTCCTCTTGTCAGCTCTACACTCACCCCCATCTCCTCTTCCATCATCTTCGAATTAAAAGTTTGTTCCCCTGCTATTGGCCACCCTATCATGGGCACCCCTTGGCTCAAGCTCTCCAATACCGAATTCCAACCACAGTGACTCAGAAAAGCTCCTGTCGATCCATGTGACAAAATCTCCAACTGAGGCGCCCATCTATGCACCACCATACCTTGCTTTCTCTCTCTCACTCGCTCTTCGAACCCTTTTGGCAACCACTCTGCTCTGAACTCAGCATTAATGTCGAACCCAATCGGAGGCCTCACGACCCAGATGAACGGCTTCCCACTAAACTCCAAACCCATTGCAAGTTCCATCATTTGGGTAGAGCTGATTGTGTTCTGAGACCCAAATGAGATGTAGAGAATCGAATTTGGTGGATGGGTATTCAACCAATTGACGCAGTTGTCCGCGGTGATTCCTGGTTCCCTTCCTGAGCGTGAGAAGGACACATTTAAAGGAGACGAAGAAGAAGAAGGATTGAGCAGTGATAGAGGAAGGAGAGGCCCAATAGTCCAAACAGGGAGTCCAGTGTTCTTTCTTAATAGATCAAGCCCCATAGGTTCAATCTCTTCGACGGTGTTACAGAGCATCCCATTAGAACCCAAAGAAAGTGAAATCAGTTTCTGGTTTAATCTAGACATGAGATCAGTACCATCTGCGTCTCTCAGGTTCGGACTAAGCTGTGATCGATGAAACCTGCAAGTTTCAGGGAAGCCCGGGACAGAGAATTCATCAGAGGTGGTGTTGCGGTGAGGGAGGTTTAACCATAAAGAGAAATAGGCGGCGCTTCCGAAAGCTCCGCAGGTAGTGAAAATAAAATGAGGTGTATGGAAGCTTCTGGCAACGTTTACAGCCCAACCCATGAAGACATCAGAGATGATACAGAGAGGTGGGCGGCCTTCTTGTTGGAACATGCTGGAGATGAGAGAGTGGAAAGAAGGTTGGAGGGTCTGTGAGGCTTGGAGGAGGATGATGATGTGAGAGAAGGGTAGAGAGTCTGTATTTTCGGAGTTGGGTGGGAGGCCATGGTCGGAGCTGCAGAAGGGAAGCTCTGCGAAGCTGATAGTGGTGGTTGCAGGAGAGGCTGTGGATTTGAGTTGTTGGATGTTGAGAGGAGTGGATACGATGGTGATGGTGATGGTGAAATGTGTTCGTTGCTCGATTTGCTTTGCGAGTGCTAAGAAAGGAATGAGGTGACCTCGAGCCATGAACGGTAGCATCACAATATTGGTCTTCGCTGAAGAGTTGTTCTTCATTGTTTCTTCTCAAACTTGATCTGAGAGTTGAGTTGTGCAAAGATCAGCATTTTAAAGTGTTCTCTAATTTTTCTGCAATGGCGAATTGGCGATATAAATGGGGTGGTCTCGGTCTGGGTATGTCCGAGACACCAGCATGCAGATTGGGTTCTCATATGTCTGAGAAAAGTAATCACTCTTTTGCTTGTGTGTGCTGTTGGTGTAGGCCTCTCTATTCCGGGACTGGCTCCTGTGCATCCGGGCAGCCGTGCAGCGACAGACTCAAGGCGCTGCGCTTTGATCGCCTTACCCTGCTCGAGCCTTGAGTCTGGCGCTGCACATGCAGCCCGGCTGCCCGGATGCACAAGATCTTTTTCGCTTTATTCCTAAAGTGCGGCAGTTCTAAGTGGAGAAGTCGACAGCTGCCAACATCTCCACCTAGCACTGCCGTATATCCAACGACAGTATACCCAACCGATCATGTACGGTCGGAAAATAATCCTCTCCAATTCTTAAAGTGTTAGGTGAGATGTACCTGACAACTACTGCATCCAACGGTCCATATCATATTGATATGAAATGTTGGATGCAACAACTGCCAGGTGTCGATTCGACATCTCCACCTAGCACAGTTGTACGATCGGATATTTTATTTGTTTACATGTAAATATAGCTTTTCAGATAGCTATAGCCTATCCGTATCCGTATCCGTTTAGCTTTCGGATGGATTCGGATAGTGATAAACGGATACAGAAATGGATTTCGGCTATTCATTTATATCCCTACTTATAGGTGTTTCTTAGAATTTTAAGACGAATCAAAAACAAAATTTTGGAGGATAAGATTTTGATGGTTAAGAGATTCTCTTTTCATTGCAGGTGAAGAGAAACTCAGTTCTCAAAATATAATATTTAGATTTTTTATGGGGAAAGTTTTCATACACGGCTGTGTAAGCCATGTATGTGAGAGGGTCTCTCACAAAGAATTGAAAAAGTCATAAATCCCCACCCATTAATTAATGCCTTGAAACTTCCACCCTCTCACATACACAGTTTACACGATCGTGTATGAAAACTTTCCCCATTTTTTTTTATTTTAAGAAAAGGTTTTCCATATCGCAAATGTGGGGAGGAATATATATATCACACCGATGGGTGTGTCCTACATGCGATCCATTTATTTAGGATACGAAAAAATAATAATAAAATAATTCATGTAAGGTGGAAATTCATTGTTGTAGGTATTATCAAATTCTATAAAAAAAAAAACAAGGGAAATTTATACATACCACCCTGAGGTTTGACGAAAGGATATTTTCACCCCCACTTTTGGAAAATTCTACGTACCCCCTGAGATTTGCAAACGGTAACAAATAAGTCCATTCCGTTAATTCATAATTAATGGCGTTAAAAACATGAGATGAAATGACAAAATTGCCCATGCAAAAAAAAAAAAAAAAAAACCTGCAACTCATCTTCCCCAAATTGATTGGGGAAGATGAGTTGCAGGTATCCTGAAAATCTTTCAAAATCCTTCCACGATCCTTGCTATTTTTTTTTTTTTTTTGAACTTTTATTTTAAAGAGGTTGCAACAACAGAATAAGAAATTCTGCCTCCATCATCAATCAATCAATCAATCCTCTTCTTCCTGGTGGAAGCGAAGGTGCTTCCCTTCCGGAGTGAGCAAACCCTTCAAACGCAGGACTCCAGGTGAAATAGCGGAAACATAGACCTCCTCTGCTCCTTCAATCTCGTCATCCTCGTTGTTCACGAACCGGGTATGCTTACCCTTGAACTCAGGCAGCATTCTCTTCTCCTGAACGGTCATCTTGCTCAATCCTGCAACTCATCCTTCCCAAAATCGACTGGGGAAGATGAGTTCCAGGTATGGGAAATCAATTTACACCTAACCAGCCCTAAATCAAAGGGAAAATTCACACCCCACCGGAATCTAACTACAATCCGTTTGGTCACCGGCAAAACCGTCTTCGCCATCACTGCAACCCCAGACAAAAACCCATCTGGGCGGCCATGAAATTCACTCAAGTCTCTCCAAGCAAATCCAATGATATGAGTTCCACCATTCTCCTTAGAATTATCGTTGGCGTTGATAGATGTAGAACTAGAAGCAGAGAGGGTTTTTTTCTTGAGAGAAAAATCGCCGACTTGAGGCTTGATTTGGAGGGAGAAAGTAGGGTTAGCGTTTCCAAGGAGATTGACTGAGTATATTTTCAATCAGATTCACATTATAGCCTTTTCCAGATGCGATTGCAGAAGGGGAAAAAAGTTCGCCTATGTTACTATTTCATCTTCTTCTTCTCCTTTGTTTCTGTTGTTGCTTCGATACTTCTGAACGTTTCTCTCGAAAACAATTTTGATTTCATTTCATTTTCTGAACGCAAATTGCTCATATGTTTAGCTCTGAATTGTTTGTCAAGATGAAATTTTATTCAAAGTTTGCCATGGGAAAAATCCTAGGAGAGACAGAAGAGATGTATTTAGCATCAATTCTTGAATATTACCAATTATCAGAATTTTCTTTTTTGTTTTTATTAACTATATGAATTACATAGAGGGCGGATGGTTGTGTTTTCAAGTTGGGAAACAGGCTCTTCGTGAATTGGAGATAAGATTGCGTATATTATGATCCAGGGTTGTTGTTTGGTGATGGGGTAATCGATTTGGATCAATCCAAAAGTCCTAAGGGACAACAAATCTGAAATTTATGATGTTCCATAACTGGGGAAAATGAGTTGCAGGTTTTTTTTTTTTGGTTTCTTGCAAGGGCAATTCTATCAGATCACTTTAAATTTTTAACAGTATTAGTTATGAATTGATGGAATGGACTTATTTGTTACCGTTTGCAAACCTCAGGGGATACGTAGAATTTTCCAAAATTGGAAAGTGAAAATATCCTTTCGTCAAATCTCAGGGATGATATGTGTAAATTTGCCAAAAAGGAAAAAGGTATTATCAAATTGCAACTTGCAACGACTGGAATCCTCTTAGATTTCAAATATTAAAAACCCAAATGTATCTGCCTGCTTTTCTCGATAGCATTCATCAATTCATTGAAAGACGTCATCTCTGTTTCCAATTATTAAAGTTACAACAAGTGGATCGATCGGTCATGTTCTCCGGAAATTCTCAAATCTTTCCTAACCGATGCAATGACGCATGGGCTTCAATCATGGTTTCAAGAATCGGAATTGGATCATAAAAATTGATCACTTTGAATCATAATCCTTCTTCTTTTCAAGTGGATTTTGATTTTGAAGGGAAAAGACATAGAAAAAGATAAAATGACCACCCCATCTTATGAAAAATGGAAATCCGGTACCTATTGTTCTTTTCCAATACATTTTTAGAAAATTATTTGCTCTAATTCCTGGCCGATCCATTTTCCCAAATCCCTCTAATAAGATGAATGGATCCCACCCGGGCAATGCGTTAGGACAAGGGATAAGGTGATCTTTCCATCCTCCTAATAGAAGAACTTGAACAAATAGACCTGACAAGAAAATGAAGCAAATAATAATCCGTACATTTCTATTGGCTTAGTTACTCTCAGATAGAGAACACTTTTCCATTGAGAAATGAGAAAGAGAGAGAGAGTTGAAAAAATAGACCAGACAAGAAAATGAATAATAATCCGTACACTCCTCTCAGATTGAGAACACTTTCCCAATTAGAGAGAGAAAGAGAGAGAGAGAGAGAGAGAGAGGCTGATGAGTTTAGTGGGGTCGTGTGTTGACCATTATTGTGGTCCTCTATAATTGCTTCTTGTCCTCTTTTGACTGTTAAAAGCCATTAAAAATTTAGTCTCAGCATGCACTAGTTTCTTATATAGCTTCATTTCTGTTCTCTATCTTCTTTCAGTTTCAAATTTGAGGAATCTAAAAGAGAAAACACACTCATTTGCCTAGCTAGAGCTATCTCCTCATGGTTACTTCTGCAAGTAAAAGGTTTTTGGTGTTGTAGTGTTCAAGTCTTTCAAGATGCATGCATGCTTCAGTTATTCCATGAAAGACAAGTTCAAAGGATTTGATAGTGAATCTTCTCACCATGCTTCTCCTAGCTACCATTTTTGAAGTAATCTGGAAGATCTACTACCCTTAACTTGGATGCTTCAAGTTTGTACACCAGCTCAGGATTCACAGAGTAAGAACATATACAATAATCTGATAATTGCCATTTTTTATAGTTTTAGTTATTACTTTTAAATATAATATGATTTAGCTTGCTAATCCAATCACACTTCTAATTATATGTATTGGTTAACCCATCTGATACTCCACAAGCTTTTTCATTAATGTTACTGTGTAACAGCAGATTGTCAAGTTGGTTTAGCAAATTTCTTTTTAGTTAATTTTACATGTGAGTAGCAGGGGATCTTAGGGACTACCAATCTATAAAATTTGGATTTCATCTGATCTGCCAAGTGACTAATATTTGAACTATTTTGATAAGCTAATCATGGTCGACTGTTCTGAAAAAAAAAATTAGGTGATGATGTCAAATTAGTCCCTACCGTTAGTTTTATGTTGTTAAGTGATGATGTCAGCCAGTTAAATAAATTTAAATCCCTAAACTACTCTTGACCAATGTTGAAAATGAAGGAAGGGTAGTATTATAAATTTAATTCTAATGTTTTAGTACAAAAGTAAAATAGTCCTTTCACACCAATAACTAACAACAGACTAACACCGTTACTGTAGAAGGGGTGATTTGAGTTTTTTCAAAAACTAGGAGGTGACGTGTAATTTACCCAAATTAATTCAGTTGAGAGATCAAAGTCCACCTTCTAATGAGCGCGTGTTCTACCCCAAAAAAAAAATGAGCACGTGAATTCTATATGGCCCACAAACGAAGACGATCATTTGGTAGTTCAGATAAAACCTAAAATTTATGCATGGATAGATAAACCCTAAAGTCTTCTATATTCATATATAAAAAAATCAGTCCAAATGGAGTTTGTCAAATGACAAAACAAAGCTTTGAAAAATTAGGTTTATAAGATACTACAAATAGAGGTTGGAGTACCGTAGACGTGTGTGAACACACATGTGGATGCAAGCTAAGGAGCACTATATGATCAATTTAGATTCCAAAATTTGACATTTGACCAATTCAGATCATGTAGCCTCTATTCAACGATCTGAATTGTCACATCATTATTCCTAATGAAAGAATAAGGCGGTTGGTTATCAAAGAAGACCTTTCTTGTGGGTCATGCAAAAACATTTGTGCCTTATTTTTTGTATTCCTTCTTTTTAGGAGTTCTTTAATAGTTTGATGTCCACCACTTCATTGGATCCTTTTTACATTTGTATATTTTATTGCTAGAAGCAATTTCAGTCTAGGAATCTGAGTGTATCTACCCGCTTTCCTGGCTTACATTCTTTATACTTAGTGGCGTCCTCTGTATCTCATGAAGCAAAATGGGGGGCCATGGCACAGTGGCACACTTTCTTGTCCAACTGCTGCTTTACTCAAATCAATGTTAGAAACCACCCCACTAGGCTAAGGTGGTGGACCCTGATTTTATTGTCAAGATTGTATGTCAACATGTTATGGTACTCTTTCACTCTCATATGTGATTCTTTATTCTCCCTAACCCTAATATGCAAATGAGGAATTCAAAAGTTCAATCATTAGAGTTGAATTGAAATCGTTGTTACTTGATTTAAGTATCTTACCTACAATATAACTCTATTGGCATGGAAGCTAACTATTTGGACTCTTAGATGTTAATGATGGTTATGTTTTGGTTGCATTCATGGAAACATGTAAGGAGAGAAAGGGAAGGGGAGAGAAAAATAAAGATAATGATTTTCCTGAAACTATTAGTATTTTGATATTTTGACTTAATCATAATTAAATACAAAAAGAAATAGAACAAAATATAACTCAAGTACAGGATTAGAAAGTGATAGGTGAAATGGAGAGGTGCTATGCGAACTTAAAGGACAATTCTATAGGACAACTATAAAAGATCGTACCCAGTGCACAAGGCTCCCGCGTTTAGCCTATAGGACAACTATAAGACCCAATAATATCATATGGAACAGGCAGAAAGGAAACAGGCAACTAGCAGAGAGAGAGAGAGCGAGAGACAACGAGCCCAGTTAAGGTTCACATTGCTTCGATCTCTTCTTTGAGCAGAGTCCTACAAACTATTTTTATCTTTACAAAGGTGAAAAAACAAACACAACCGCCCCCCCCCCCCCCTCTCTCTCTCTCTCTCTCTCTCTCCCTCTCCCTCTCCCTCTCAACACCATTCCTCTCTTTGTCACTTATTTCACATATATATATAAACAGTTTATATATATAGCCGAACTCAAGAGTGAAGGGGACGTAGGTATCACTGGTCAAAATCTTGCCATCACGCTTCTTCTACCATCTTCGGAGCGCATGTCATCACGGCGTCTGCAACTGTAAGGAAGATATGGTCGTCGCCTATCAACTCTGTAAATTTTGATGCATGAAGCTTGTCTATCACAACTGGCCCAGGATTTGCAATGACAAGCTGGTAATAACAACATTAAACGATCATCAATCAGGTTCTTTCCAGTTAATTCCATTCTTAACATCAGTAACTCTTAAAAATATATGATGGATTATACACTCCAATCACCAATGCCATAGAGCCTAATCAGGAGTATATGTTTCTTACTTGAACACTTCTCTTTTGGAGACAACTGTATAACTCTTCCAAGGCATGGATGCCACTGGTGTCGATGTCGGTAACGGCTGCAATGTATACAAATTATGAAGATAAGTTCCAACATTCTTCATACCAGTGAAAAAAAGAAAGCATAACTGAATGAGCTGTGATTGCTTACGTGACATTTCGATGATCAAGAACTGGATTTTTGGTAGATCATTTGCTTTCAATTTTTGTTCCTCATCTGTTAACCATCTCAAGATCCTGCAAGAAACAGGTTTAGAAATTGGACTACATAAAGAAGCTTTAACTACAAACAAAGAGAGAGTAGGCTTGGGAACATTTTAATCCACCTCATCTGACCCTTGGATTGGACTGGACTGGAGAAGGGTATATTAGCCACGTACAATAGGGGGCAGGAATTTAGTGATGGAACTCACAGTCTGTCTAGGGGTCTAATCATAGGGTCACATCACCTTGGATGAAGTCTTCAACCTGGACCTGGACTTGGGTGGTGAAAAACTTTCTCCCAGAAGTAATACTCTGACATAATGAGTCGTTGGCCCCATGTTGACATTCTCTCTCCTCAGACACCATGTGGGCCCCCCCTATTGAACGAAACATTTTCTCACGCCCTGATTGGTGTAAAACTTTTCTTGCACCATGATTCGTGTCGTGTGGGAGATTCCTACCACACCAGTAGTGTGGGGAACTCATGCCCTATTTCTTATATGAAAGAATCAAGACATCCAATTGACTTCTGATTAGCCTGTGCCAAGCTTTAGTGGATAGTCCCCTAACCATCAATCCTTTTAGCCATTTGAATTTTGGATTTTCTAGAGGAATGCTATCTGACATGCTCACAAATAATACATAGAACATATTTTGGGATTTTCCAAGTTAACCGACATTTTAATTCAAAGATAGCCATTGGAGAAGGCCCAAAAAACATTGGGTCTTGACCTTTATGTAGGACCACTACATGGCATAACTAGTTATAGGTGAGGATAGTGGTGGATTCACAGAGGCATAACTAGATATAGGTGAGGATAGTGGTGGATTCACAGATGTATAATTATAAGTACTTCTCTACTTTAAAGTTACTTTAGTATATAAAGCAGTAAATTTCAAATACTAGATGAAAGAAGATACATGACAATTCGTAAGAAAATTCAGAGGCAAGGACAATGCATCAAGATGGAGAATGACTCTAAAGATCATCCTTACCTCTCCCTAACATAGTTGGAGTTGGAAAAGTATATTGCTGAATCAACTCTCACAATCAGAACCCCAGGGGCCTTGGTCGCCTCTGGATATTGTTGGACATTCCTGTAGACTGTTGTTCTGGGAATGTTTCCAAGTATTGCAGTCCGTGGCCTTGTCACTTGTAGGAGAATTTTAGCAAAGGATATGCAGACCTGTCATAAACAGCACAAACAACTTTGAATTGATGTGAATAGACAGATAATCTGAAAGTTTGTGAGAGGTTACAAATTCTATTCCTTACCGCAATCAAGAGTCCAATCTCAACAGAAGCAAACACAACACCAATGAATGCTCCCATGCAAGCGACAAAGTCAAATTTATCGATCTTCCAAATAAGCAATGCTGCTTCAATGTCAATCAGGCCGATCACAGCATTGATAATGATAGAAGCAAGAATGGCATTTGGGGTATACTTAAAGAGGGGTGTGATCAGTTCTAAGGTCAGTAAAACAACCAAGGACATCACAATGTTGGAGACAGCGGTTTGGCAGCCAGCCATGTAGTTCACAGCCGAGCGAGAGAAAGAACCTGCAAGGACAGAAAAAAAAGGTCATTACACCAACAGACAGAAACATTTGGCTTCAACACACTGATGTGCTATATAATTCTTATACATCCAGGTTTTCTCGTGGTATTTCTATTATGCACAAAATTTGACTCTGTAGGTGATCATAACCATCCTGCTGGGAGAATTTTAAGAACCATGTCTTTTCCTTTCCTGACCTCTGAAGAATTGTGATACACTGATGGTTACACCATTACAGTGAGTCTGATTGAACCTCTTTTTGGTATGCTTCTAGGTCCAACTCCCTAGCATGTGTCATGCATTGATCATTCCTTAACAGAAATCTACCGTCTACCATACAAGGACCATTAATCTCACTATATAACTTTGTTGAAGAACATATGCCCTACAACTAATGGACATATGCATTGATCATTCCTTAACAGAACAATTTTAGATATACCTGTGGCCACATAACAAGAAGTCATTGAACCAACAACATTCATCAGTCCTAGTGCTACCATCTCTTTGTTTCCATCTAGTTGATAGTCCTTCATGGATGCAAATGTTCTCCCAATCGCTGTGGCTTCCTGGTAAATCATAGGAGTTGTCATTAGATGCAGGAACTCAATCATTGAACTTTTCTGGACAAACTGAGAGATGGGCAGCAAAATTAGCTTACTGTCAATGCTATCACTCCAGCCACAACGCCGATCTTAAAACCTGTCCCCAGGTACTTTCCAGTGAAATAAATTTCATTCACCGATGATGGATTTATACCTTTTTTTATATGATTCACCTTCATATGTTACCAAAGTATTAGTTTACAGGAGTTGTTGCTTCGCATGAAAGTTCAGGAAAAGGGGGGGGGGGGGAACAGAACTTGTTACTCACAATTTGGACACCCTGTTTATCTGCGCGGGTAATATAAACGAAAAAGGTGGATAAGATAACAGAGATCAATGGAGCAATTGCCGCCACCCAGAAAAATTTCTTATTCTTCTTTCCCTGTTTTCCATCAAACCATTTGAGGGTCAGACAAGGACTTCTAACCCTATAAAATACAGGTAAATAGAGGTACATGAATTGGCACTCTTACAAGGTATTTGGCAAACAGAAGGAAAGCCAAGAATGATGACCCTATGATTATAGTCTGCCAATTCCACTGCAAGATGTAGTAAAGTTTAGTTACTTTAATTTGAACTATAGATCAACAGGATAATACATAAGGTCAAACAATATGCTCGAACCTGTTAATCCAGCTAATTCATTAAAGAATGAAAGAGTGAGAGATTGCTTACCCCATGGTGTACTGAGCCCCATACTGAGTGCATAACTGAAACAATGTCACTCTTTTTGGTAAAGTTCTTTATGCCAAGAAACCCTTTAAGCTGTTGAAGTGCAATTGTAATGGCAGCACCTCCCATAAACCCAACAATGGCAGCATGAGATAGGAAGTCAATCAAGAACCCCAATCTAAACACGTACAACATAAGAACTATATTAGTATTGTTCAATACCTTTAACTGTTAAAACATCAGGTACAGGATGCAATGAGAGGAGCAAGAAACAACAAATTATCTCAATATTAAATCATAACCTGAAAAACCCAAGTGCAGCTTGAGTGATTCCAGCGAAGAAAGTAGCTGTGAATGCCAGCCTCTGATATTCAGCTGCATTCTTAACGGGATCAATCTCATTTTGGAGCAAAGTGCCCAGCAAAAGAGACACCACAGCAACTGGTCCAATGGCAATATCTCTAGAGCTCCCCATGAAGGCATATATTAGTGGTGGAACAAAGCTGGTGTCTGTAACAATCCACAAAACAGAAAGAAATAAATAAAAGTAACAAGCAGAAAACATAAATCTATTACAGGCTTATAAGCCAATGTAAGGTTTTGACCAGCAATGTAAAAACTTACAGAGCCCATATTGAGGAGCAAGATTTGCGAGCTTTGCATAACCAATATCCTATTTTAAAAGTTAAAAAAAGAGTTATGATTGTTTCTTTGTGGACACAAATCAGTTCATATATATTTTGGAGAATTTCATCTACCTGAGGAATACAAAGGCTTGCAATGGTAAGTCCTGCAATGAGGTCTCCTCTGAATTTAGTTAAATTGTATTCTCTCCCCCATTGTAAGACTGGGAAAACAGATTGTAGGCCTAGGATGATCTTTCTTGATCGAGGTTGGTCCTTAAAATCACGTAGAGGGTCATCTGGGAAGAATGTTTCCTTAATCATGCCTGAGAATTCCTCAAAGAAATTCTGCCTCGGGGCCATGCCCACCTTGTGAACATGTCGCAGGTTATCAGGATGAATGCGCGATGAAGGCAGACCTACAGTGTCTATTTCCCTCCTTTCCGACTGCTCCCCAGATGAGTGAGCCATTGGAACAGAAGCTATTGATGAAGTTCAACACAGACAAAAGTATTCACCTGTAAAGCAACAAAAACCAGATAAAAAAAAAACATGAATCAGAAATGATGCAACTAATTCAATTTCTGTTGTGTAACAATAAATAACAATAACGAAATACCACAATTAAAATAAGAAGGTGCACATCATCTTCAAGGAGCAGACTAGCTCAATATGGCTTGAATAACCATTACATAAACTACAAAAGAGTCAAGAACCCATAGTGATATTTGAGTTTTTGAGCCCTGATTTTATCCTTAAATCTTACCAAGTGTCAAAGTGAACAGATGCTGAGACTTTGTTAGATGCTACAGACATGAACTGCCTTACATAACACACAAGGAGCTACATAGGACCACATGCTTATATATAGATTCCAAGTAACTTCCAACTGAACTTCCAGGTCAAACTTCTCAAATTTAAGGAAATCCTCCACATCAATAACTAAAAGGAATGTACCTAGATCTCTTAACATACCACATACAAGACGGCAAACCAATTAAAAGTAGAATATTATTTAAAACTCTGATCATAAGCTGAATATACATTATACAAAACCAATGGGTGAAGTAGGAAGTTATATCTATCAAGCTTATAGAATTAAATAATTATGTAGATAGGGTATTGACTTTAGGGAGGTGTTGACTTGTGACGGCTGATGCAACTGATATGTCATCTAAAAGATCATTCTCAACCATCAATTGAATTGTCCTGTTAAGAAGTTGGGTTTCGGAAATGAAATTGCAATATCTGTGGTATGTTTTAATGATAAAGAAAATCAACCCATTGCGTGAGCATTTTAAATTCTGTGGGAGGATAAAAAGATTGACAATTTTATTATATTGGATTCTATTTTCACATTCTGATCCCTAGTAAAGATGCTGAGAAGGAAAATTTGATACAATAAACAGAGAGTATTACAAACAGCTTATTATAACAAATACACCACCACTTGTTAATTCCTCAAAATGCAAAAGAAAAAAAAAAACATTGTATTAGAAGATAACCAAAAAGAAGGAACCGTACAAGCAATTCAAATTTCCCCCAAGTATATAAATCCTGATCAATCCAGGTTGGCTCCTCCGATCAAACACATTATTATTACATTTCTCTCAACCACTGAACGTGGGACGTGTCTATAAGGTCAAAGGTTTTATGGACGGTTGTTCAAATCTATAGAGTATCTATCTAGTTGTATATCATTTCTTGGATAACTAAATAATAGTTTGGATTGCTAACTTGCTAAATTCCATAATATAATTGTCATCGTTACTCTTGGTGGTCTTCTCATCACTTGACAACTCCAATTGAACTGAAACTTGATATGTGAGAAAAGGGGTATCTGAGTCTGCTTTTAAGCTCCCATCAGACTTGCTATATGTACAAGGAGATGGTTCATCCATAAATATATTCCCTACGGACAGAGTACAGACCCATTCACAACCCATTTCCTATGTTGGGAAAGAGTTCTCGACACTGGTGGGGTCGATAACTCACCAATGAGAAGGATGCACGACGGGTTCATAAATAAGAAGACAAGGAGAAGAGAGAGAAACAAAGCCAGCCCATGTAGCCTCAGAGAACAAGTAAGCCCTGCCCCAGTTGGCCCCAAGAAAAGATATTTCAAGAGGGTTTTTTTTTTTTTGATAAACTTTAAAGAAGGTTCAAAGAAACAATAATCCAAAATAACTCAGAATTTCTGGATATTGGTGTAATCATACTTTGCAGGTTTGCTTGTTTCAATGCCATAAGAGAAGAAACTGAGAAAAGAAAAAGTTTAACTTGGACGTCTAGGCTGATTTCCTCCAGCAAACAAAAAAAAAAGTAAGAGCTTTACATGGAAACCATCGATAGTGGCAGACAGAATCAGAAATCATCATCGCAGGAATGCAGAAAAGGCGCACACACACATACCCAATAGCAACAGAAGGACTAAGAAAGGAAGAAGTAATTCTCTTTTTTTTCCTAATCTTTTGAATAACTAAGAAGAACTACAAAGAGATCTAATTTCACCATCGTACCTTTTTTCCGTTCGTTCGCCACTCATGATGGTTCTCGTCTTACTGGAATGATTACTGGAACACAATCTAAAGAATAGCACAAACCCAAAACCTGTCCAAGTTCAACGAATCTATACCATTTTATGTTTTTCCTTTTCTGTTGCCCATTTACCTCCAAACCGGTATCGGTAAAGAATTCGGTAACAACAGAAACAGATCAAGGAAGAAGGTGACGATGTAAGTAATACTATCTTGTGTCTTTCTGAACTCTCTTTTGATTTTGGAAGAGCAGAAGAATGTTGTTGCAGAGATGTGGTCCTTGTGGAGCTGTAATCTTTCCATGATTCGCAGAAAACCCATCAAAATAATCGAATCTCAATTTCAACTCCAATAATTGTTCTTTCGTTTCCAAATAGGAGTGAGAAATCAGGGACCACCTACAGTGCCATTCTCCATCTATTTGTGGAAATGTCAATGAGACCGATGACACGTCGTCAAGAATATTGAAAAGTCAAAAGTATATATATAACGACTTACGAAGCTTGACAAGCTGGGTCGCTTTCTTTCTTTTCATGGTCTTTTGTGGTGGCCTGTTGAGTGGTGACTAGTGACTGGTGGGCGGTGACTCTTGACCTGCAGGTCGTAATTGTGGCCAGGTTCGTCCTGGCTACCATGGTTGGAATTTGCTTTGGTGACCTTTGTTTTTGCAGTCGTTGCTCACCGGTATACTCGATGATCGAAGGCTTCCACTTCAAATGTTTCAAAAGTCACAAAAGCAAGAATGAGTAATGGTGAAAAGTACAGGTTTCGAATTAGTTGATTCGATCCAAAAGTATAGGTTTCGAAAGTTGATTCGATCCGACTTTGGTCAAGCTGAACCGGATATTGTATCTGGGTACTTATGTCACTCTCACTATTTTAAAATACCTCCTGGCATGGTTCGTAATCTTGGATTGGATCGGATTAGTATCAATCATGAACGATCTCGAGACATGGCCGATCCTATTCAGGTTTCATGGAATGGTGGTTGGATCGGGAAATTCGTTGGGATCGACCGATCCGATCCAATACATATGACTAAAACGGTTAAACATGTTTTCTTGTTCTTCATCCCGAAACTTTGAAGCAAATATTCCCGGATTTTGTAGCTTCAAATCCTCGGAAAATTAGGGGGATCTTACCAATTTTTTTATTGGGGAATCGATTAAGGAAAATTTTATTCAAAGTAAACAATGATTTCATCCCTTGGAGATTTCATTACATTAGGTAAGTAAGATTTAATTCCATAAAAACCCTTGGAGATTTCATTACAGTAGGTAAGTAAGATTTAATTCCATAAAAACATACCCTAAATAGGGATAAGGTGGCGATAATGGTGGTAGTGGGTGAGATTGAAGAAGCAAATTAAGATAAGTTAAACAAAGAAATATGGATTAGGGTATAAGTTGACGATAATGGTGGTAATGGATAAGGTTAATCCCCCACAAACCCTGTGATTATCGTTTTTTAGATTTTTTATATATATATTTTTAATCTTTTTAATATTTTTTTTACCGATACTAACCGATTCCAGGACCTATCCAATAAAACCGAGATATTTTCTACTTTAGACTGATGCAGAATGATTTTGACCGATCCAGATCAATATCAGATCGATTTTGGCGTAGACCGATCCCGATCCCAAGGTTAAGAACCTTACCTCCTGGGGATGTGAGGACTCCGGTCCTTATAAAGACCAGGGTCTTCCTTTCACTCACCGATGTAAGACTATCTTTGTTGCCTTTGGGCTAGCTTTTACCTATAACAGGGGCCTCCCAGTGAAATGAAGAGTGTGTATTGCTTTACTAGCCAAGTAGAGGTTTCCACAGACAGTGTCAAACTGTTGCTGTAGAAAATCGACCAAGCTAATTTTAGAAGATTAGAAAGCAAAGGGCATAAAAGAGAATTGGAACGGACTTTCGGGGGGGGGGGGGGGAGGGGACTCTCTAATGCCTAAGTCAGTTCTCCAAGTAATGATATGAATTAGCAAAACAATTGTGCAAGATAGTGAAAGATTTATCCCTTTACAAAGGTGCTAACCTCTGTATTTATAGGATGGAATGGCCTGTCCATGCTGAAAGTCGGTGTTGGGAGTCCAATATTAGCAAGTAACCTTCGAGAGGAAGCTGAATCCTTATGGGAGTCTAATATGGAAAGAGATTATCGTTAAGAATCCTAAAGGAGACAATCCTGATATGGCATGAGTCCTCCATAGAGTAGAAAGAGAGTCCCGATATAACAGGGCAAATTAGCATATCCAAGAACCTACGGGAGATATTGGACATGTGTCCCAAGTCACATGTCACATGCCTATTGGTAGGTGATATTTTATCCATTTTAGGTTTGTTCCAAGTTTTTGTCAATCTTCCCTTATCGGATTATTATCCGTATGATACTAGTCTTAACACCCTTAGGTACTTACAAACATTTTTCGCTTTTTCGGTTTCTTATCAGTTTCTTATCGATTTGGTTCCAGATTCATTTGTAGGTTCAATTTGGTTTTTACAGTCTCTAAAAACCGTTATGCAAAACCGCTCAATAGGGGCTCGATTTTGATTTGTTTGAACGGTTCATGTCTGTCCAACCAATTGGGGTTGGATTTTGATACACCCATAGCGAGTTGTGTGTAGACATTAGACAACATGGATTTAGTAATCGAGCTTGGCAGTAGTCTCAGCCGATATCGATCCGAAACTGATTCTGATAAGTGGTACAACCAATGGGATAGTTACACGTGCTATGAAAGTTTGAATAAATAGTATAAAATTGATAAAAAATCATTATTGAATCAGTATCAACATTGACTGATACCGATACGAATCCACCAATACGGTCGATCCGATACCGATTACTGAAACCATGTTAGACAGTGTTGGCTTCGGTCATTGAATAGGCATACAAGTGGTGAGTCTGGTGGCAATTTAATATCATTTAACAACTATTTAAGCTATTATATTAGGTGACGAACACAATCTGTCTGTCATTAAATATTAATATTCCGTGACGGATTATATATTATCGTCATGGAATTTAAAATATCGGCGACAGTTGAAAAATAATTGTTGCAATATATAGTAGCGACGCTGTTCTCTGTGCCGCAGCACAGTCTGTGCCAGGCACATGGCCGGGGATGGGTGCAATGACCACCCTATCCCCCTGCACAGGCTGCCCATGTACCTGGGCGCAGCCTACGCTGCGGCACAGAGAACATTCTCCCTATATAGTAATAGGTGACAGTGTTTTTATTACCATCAAGAAATAACATCGTCTAAAATACCTTTTATTATAGTGGTTCAGTTCTTTACAAGATGACTGAGTGATTGTGTTCGTATTTGACCATGTATAGAAACCAGCCGGCGACACAGACCCATAAGTATTTAATTAAAAGGGTTGATGTTTTCTATGCCGCAGCGCAGCCTACTACCAAACACATGGGCCTGCCATTCAAGGGATAGGGTGATCATTTTACCCACCCCATGTGTCTGGGCACAGCTTGCGCCCCCAGCACAGAGAACATTTGACCTTAATTAAATAAACAAGTAGTGCTACTACACTCATTTTGTTAGCTGATGAAAGTGGGCACTTGTATTCTGAAAAAGATCCTGTCAATCCGGGTAGCGTGCAACCATGTGCAGCACCTGAGTAAGGTGGTGCGCATTAACCGCCTTACCCCTGCTCGGACAAGACATTTGGGAAGGGATAAGGTGATAAATGCGTACCACCTCATCTCAAGTGCTGCACATGCAGCACTGCTGCCCGGATTGACAGGAGCCGAGTCCCTTGTATTCCCTAATGGGGTGATCAGTAGTTCTTGAATTTGGACTGAGGAGCCCTCTCAGAAATTGGGTTTTAGTTCTGGAATCCTTCAAAATCCATATATTTTTGTTTAGATCTTCTCTTTTTGTTTTTTTGGTAAAATAATTTATCCACATGTTTCACTTTCTGGTTCAGTGGTTCTATTCCCAATGTAGATTCTACACCTAACTTAAATTAATGTATTTAAAGGCAAAAGTTTATTTGCTCGACTACGTCGAACATAATTTCTAATTTTGGCACTTTCTTGTGCAAAATGGGAAGGTGAACCGGTGAATTTGAGGAAAATTATCACCTCCAGTTTGTTGACCGGTCCAGTTCCCCAGTTCCTCTAATAGGGGGATGGTGGACTCCACCCGGGCAGAGTGTTTGGGCATGGGTAGAGAGGTCATTTCAGCCCCTCTTTGTTAGAGGAACTGGGGAACTGGGCCGGGCAGCCAACTGGAGGTGATAAAGATCCGTGAATTTGATGGGTTTAAAAAAAACGATTAATAGAAAAAAAAAGGGTTACGTAATAATTTTAATAGTTTGATATTTAAGAAAAGGGCAAGAGATCTCTACTTGGTCGCATGGTCTCTACACAAGTGTCTGGGTCAATGGGTGAACAGGGCAAAGGCGTCATCTCACGATGCCCTGTGAGAGGGCATAGGAAACACCACCAAGTAGAGATATTTTTTGCAAAAGAAAATGGTCTGAATAGAAAATAAATTTTCTTTATTTTATATTTAAGTCTTAAATAAAATAAGGGCAACGGAACGTTGCATGGGCCTCTAGAACTTGCATGTGCACACCAACCAATAAGAGTAACGCACGTGCAAGCATCAACTTAGGTGGGATTTCCCTCTTGTCATGGAAGCAAGGCGGTTTTGTGTCTAAGTGACTAAGCATAGGAGCCACGTGATTAGATAAGGTTCTTTTTCCTATAAAATGTTATATCCTTCCTATATATTGACGTTTTTCTTTTTTGAGCTAATATTGGATGTTTCTTCTCTTGGCAGTTTCTTTACTTCAGTTTTGTTCCTACATTAACAGAGCTTGTAATTCCTATGCTGATTTCTTAACTTGTGGAGCATCTAGACTGAGACTCAGGGTCTCTCGAGTTTTGTGATTACAACCACCAACATTTATTGTAAATCCTCTTCTTATTTCTGCCAAAAGGTTTTCCTCAGCCACTTTTGAATAAATAATTTTTCGATCAAAGATTTCATACACGACCGTGCAAGCATGCACGGTTGTGTACCCTCTCTCACAAAGAGTTGGAGCCCCCACCAATACATAATGCCTCAAAAGTCCAACCCTCTCACATGCACGGCTTATACAGCCGTGTATGAAAACTGTCCCCTAAACATTTTGACCAAAAATTTTATTTTTCCTTTTTGAGATATCTATTTTTTTTTTTTAGTTTCATTTTTTAAATACTTTCAATGCTTTGTTTTCGCACTTATTGAACTCCATTATGAGTTAAAATTTGACTTATGAAAAAAGGGAACTTGGAGTACACCTGTAAACAAAATTTAATTCCATTCAACAGTCCACTTGTCAAATATAACTGCAAGAGTATAAATAATTGTCCAACACGCATCAAACCTAACCTTTTCTTTTTCTTTTTCTTGTGCATGTGTTGAAGGTAGAGGCTCTTCACATGGCTCTTTTATTCAGTAAATTTCTTTCTTAACAAAAAAAAAATAAAAAAAAATTATAAAATCTAAAATTTTTATTAAAAAAAGGGAAAAGATCCCTCCGATAGCGGAATGGAGATTTTATTCCCACAACCTCTCACAGCCATGAGGCAAAATTGGCATTCTCTCTCCTCATAAAAAATGTGGTCCCCTGTTGAATGAATCCTATCCCCTTTGGCGATATTCAGGTTGGGGAGGCTTTGGCGATCAGGGAAGGACTGTTGGAAGTTATTTCAGAAGGATCTCTTTCCATTATGGTTGAATGCAATAACCTTGGTGTTATCTCTTACTTCTTGGATCCATTGAAGTAACCTCATCTTAGTATTTTGCCAATTGTGGAGGATATTAAGCATATCTCTTCTTACTTTGATGATTGTAGTTTTTCTTATATTCCAAGGGCTGCTAATTCTGTAGCAGACTGCCTTGCCAGGAGGGCCCTATTCATTTCGGGAAGGATGGTTTGGCCCAATTCCGATCCCTTGTTTTCCGAAGTCTCTACGTTGGACTCAAGGAGTGTTTCCCAGTCTGTGGAATAAAATTCTCTTTCACCAAAAATATATATATATATATAGGGCCGTGGGAAATCTTTTTCCTTAAAAAATAGGGAAAAAAAGATCTCTCCACACCCACATTGTAGACTTCAGGTACAAGTGTACAACCCTCCTATACGGATTTTTTTATGTATTTTCTCTCTCTTCTGACCATTGTGGCCCCTATGGATGATTTTTATGCCGACTCTATGATCCGTAGTTTCGAGGTTAAGATTGATTTTAGGGAAGAGAAAATGAATTCAGCTCACAGTATCGGTCGCCACTGATATCAATACCGATATGTATCGGCCGTAATGGGGTATATTGGCCTAATTACATATTAAAACAATATGTTATTTTTATCAGCCGATATGGCCTATTGGATACCAACTCCTAAAGCCCATCCTACAAGGTTTTGGGTTTAAGTCTCCTGGTTCACACTTTTCCTCCTCCCATCATATTATACATGATAAAGTTCAAGAGAGTAGAGACTGAGGACCCCAATGTCTTGTTTATGTAAATGAATTTATTTTTTTGGGCAAAAGATCTCTACTTGTTCGCATGGTCTTTGTACAAGCATTTAAGCCACTGGGTGAACATGTTTGGATATCTATCCAAGGGTGGAGGCATCATCTCACGATGCCATGTGAGAGGGCATAGGAAACATGACCAAATAGAGATATTTTCCCCCTTTTTTAAAAAAAAGATATTTTTCTTTCATTTATCTATGACAGAGCATCCCGGTTTCTTTTCATTTACAAAATGTTTAATTGACGCCAAGGTCTTTTAAGGCAAATGAATTTTTTCTTTTCTTGATAAGCAATAGGCTAAATAGCTAGACCATATCCAAATAAGTGAATGGACAAATCATAAATCATACTTGGGTCATGGTCTTTGAGAATCAATCCCTATTTTTAATTCGAAACTGGTTCATGGTTAATCTTAGGATAAGGATTTAGATTTAAAACCAAACAAGATAAATATTACTAACTTTGTTTAATTAATAATTTGGCACATTCAATTATTTAGATTCGAGATCCATTTTAGATAAATGTTTGATGTAGGGTGTCAACTTTCAGCCGGCATCGATCAGATTGAACCGAACCCTTATCAAACTGGTTTTGCTACGGGCACAAAACCGGTAGAAATCAAATCAATTGGATAGATCGAAACTGAAACCAACAGAAAAGCAAATGGCCCGTTACGCCAACCCAGTAGTAGGGATGTAAATGGATTGGATTCGGGTCGGATATGATCGGAGCCGAATATTCCCTGGCCGAATACGAATACCTCTAAACGAATTTGGATGCGGATCGGATTCAGATTTTCGACCATCCGTTTACATCTTTGCCTTGTGTAACCCGGATCTTCCTCCCTGTAGCGGATACAATTCACTCTCAATCATGGAACAAAAACTTGACCGAAACCTGTCGAAACCATCGAGTTAACTCAACATTAAACACCATGTGTCTTCTTACGTAATAATTTTAATAGTTTGATATTTAAGAAAAAGGCAAGAGATCTCTACTTGGTCGCATGGTCTCTACACAAGTGTCTGGGCCAATGGGTGAGCAGGGTAAAGGCATCATCTCACGATGCCCTATGAGAGGGCATAGGAAACACCACCAAGTAGAGATTTTTTTTGTAGAAGAAAATGGTCTGAATTGAAAACAAATTTTATTTATTTTATATTTAAGTCCTAAATAAAATAAGGGCAACGGGAGGTTGCATGGGCCTCTAGAACTTGCATGTGCACACCAACCAATAAGAGTGACGCACGTGCAAGCATCAACCTAGGTAGGATTTCCGTCTTATTATGGGAGCTAGGCAGCTTTGTATCTAAGCAAATAAGCCACACAGACTAGATAACGTTCTTTTTCCTATAAAATGACATATCCTTCCTATATATTGACGTTTTTCTTTTTGGAGCTAATATCGGATGCTTCTTCTCTTGGTAGTTTCTTTACTTCAGTTTTTTTCCTACATTAGCAAAGCTTGTAATTCCTAGGCTGATTTCTTAACTTGTGGAGCATCTAGACTGAGACTCAGGGTTTCTCGAGTTTTGTGATTACAACCACCAACATTTATATTAAATCCTCTTCTTGTTTTTGCCAAAATTTTATTTTTTCTTTTTGAGATATCTATTTTTTTTTACAAGTTTCATTTTTTAAATAATTTCAATGCTTTGTTTTCTCACTTATTGAACTCCATTATGAGTTAAAATTTGATTTATGAAAAAAGGGAACTTGGAGTATACCTGTAAACAAAATTTTATTCCATTCAACAATCCACTTGTCAAATATAACTGCAAGAGTAGCTACAGGCTGTTCGCATGACTCTTTTATTCAATAAATTTTTTTCTTATCAAAAAATAAAATAAAATATATATATATATTATAAAGTCTCAAGTTTTTATTAAAGAAAGGGAAAAGATCCCTCCGATGGCGGAATGGAGATTTTATTCCCACAACCTCTCACAGCCATGGAGTCAAAATTGGCATTCTCTCTCCCCACACAAAATGTGGTCCCCTGATGAATGAATCCATGTCCCACCCATTCATTGGGTAAGTAAAGGGCCGTGGGAAATCTTTTTCCTTAAAAAATAGGGAAAAACGATCTCTCCACACCCACATTGTTGACTTCAGTTACAACCCTCCCATAGGGATCTTTTTATGTATTTTCTCTCTGTTCTGATCATTGTGGGCCCTATGGATGATTTTTATGCCGACATTCTAGGTTAAGATTGAATTTAGGGAAGAGAAAATGAATTCAGCTCATAGTATCGGTCGACACTGATATCAATACCGATATGTATCAGTCCTAATTGGGTATATTGGCCTGATTACATATTAAAACAATATATTATTTTTATCCTTCGGTATGATCTATTCGATCAACTCCTAAAGCCCATCCTACAAGAAGGTCTTAGGTTCAAATCTTCTGGTTCACACCTTTCCTTCCTCATTATATTATACATGATTTTTTTTTAATGAAAAACATATTATACATGAATTGGTTTATGGTCAAGAAGGTGTGCTGCTATACATAAGAAAAGTTCTAGAGAGAAGAGACCGAGGACCCCAATGTCTTGTTTATGTAAATGAATTTGTTTTTTGGGCAAAAGATCTCTATTTGGTCGCATGGTCTCTGCACAAGCGTCTGAGCCAATGGATGAACACGTTTAAGTATCTACCCAAGGGGCAGAGGCATCATCTCATGATGCCCTGTGAGAGGGCATAGGAAATACCACCAAATAGAGATATTTTTCCCCTTTTTTTTAATTATTTTTTTTTCATTTATCTATGACAGAAAATCCCTGTTTCTTTTCATTTACAAAATGTTTAATTGACCCCAAGGTCGAGTGTATTAATTATTTTTTATTTTCTTGATAAGCAATAGGCTAAATAGCTAGACCATATCCAAATAAGTGATTTGACAAATCATAAATCATATTTGGGTCATGGTCTTTGAGAATCAATCCCTATTTTTAATTCGAAGCTGGTTCATGGTTGATCTTAGGATAAGGATTTAGATTTAAAACCAAACAAGATAAATATTACTAACTTTGTTTAATTAATAATTTGGCACATTCAATTATTTAGATTCGAGATCCATTTTAGATAAATGTTTGATGTAGGGTGTCAACTTTCAGCCGGCATCGATTAGATTGAACCAAACCCTTATCAAACTGGTTTTGCTATGGGCACAAAACCGGTAGAAATCAAACCAATCGGACCAATCAAAACTAAAACCGATAGAAAGCAAATGGCCCGTTACGCCAACCCGATAAGAGACCAAACTGAATAAGACCATAACGTACCAAAACCAAACTTCGGCTTAATGGTTTGATTTCTGTTTGGTCCATTACCAGCCCAAAATTAGTTCAACCTAATTGAAATCAGACAGAACCAACCGATTAACAACCCTAGTTTGATGCCTATCTAAATGGGGAGGGAAAGGTAAGCAAGTCTTATCATACTTGTTTATCTATTTACCTGCCTAGATAGATACAAATAGCCTAAGATCACTCTATTTTCAAATTTTCACCCCCAAGTCCCCATTATTTTATAAAATTATATGATTTACTTTTTACCAAAAAAAATATGATTAACTTAGAGGGGAAAGACTTGGACGACAACATTCTAAGACACATACCATGTGGTAATATGGTTAGGGTTACCAAAATAAAAAAATGTCGTTAGCACCTGACTTTGGTGGGACATTATAATTATTTATATTCTTTTAGGATCCAATGCTAGGGGTTGGTGGGTGTTTGATGACAAGGAACAAGAAAGTCAAATGCATAAAATTTGGAATCGAATTCCAATTTAAGTCATTTTGGAATCGGTTGGAACTATCCTTTAATCAGTTAAAATTAACCTAACTTGACTGGATTTGACCTAACTCGATCTGACTGCACCAAAAATAGTAATAATAAGGGTAAGATATTATATTTTATAGAATAATCATATGATTAGTTACGATATATGATGCAAAATATTGAGTAATTAAGAAGCATCATATAAATAAGCTTAATGTAGCAAAAATGAGGATGTTGAGATGAATGAGTGGACAAATTACAAAGTAAAGAATGATTATATTAGAGTTAGTCTGGAAGTAACTCCGATACATGATAAACTATGAAAAAATCAATTGAGGTTTTTTGACCATGTTCAACAGACACCTTTGAATGCTCTAATACAAAGGAGTGATTTGATTCAGATTAAAGAAACTAAAAAAGCAAAAAACAAAAAACAAACCTAAAATTACCTTAGGAGAAGTGGTGAGGAAAGACATGCATAGCTTAAGTCTTATATCAAGTATGACATCGAATAGAACTGATTGGAGCGCAAGGACCTATGTAGTCGACCTCATTTAGTTGGGGTAAGGTTGAATTTTTGTTGTTGCAATAACAATTAGGGTAAGAATTCTATATGGGGGAGCGTGGCCCCTGCGCATATGGAAGCATCATGGGGGGTGGTGGGATTTCCTCCTTTCATTGGGGACGAGATGATCATTTCGCCCCCACCCTCCACCTCACCCCAATTGTGTCTAGGTGTGGGCGGTACACTCCCCCACATGAAACTTTTCTCCCAAGGGAAAAAAATTTCTGTTGGCATTTCGTCTCTTCACATGGATTATTTATTTATTTTTCTAATATAAAATTATATGATTGGAAGAAGTAAATATCTGGAGTATTTTGAAGAGACATTGGATAAATAAATACAAGAAAAAAGATCTTTGTCCGGGAGTGTGGCCTACGCCAGCATTCTTATGAGTCTATCTCTCTCCTTTTCATGTGAAAAGACACTTTTATCCCATTGTTTTAAGGAGGAGAGAGATAGACACATGGGAGTGCTGACGTAGGCCACACTCCCGTACAGAAAACTGCTTCCCATAAATGTAATTATTAAAGGAAAAAGATTTTTTGAGCCTCGCCAAAGTAGGGCACATTAGCACCTCTATATTTATCTCTTTCCTGTTCACATGAAATGACATTGCTACCTTCATATGTATAATATTGTTTGGGGCGTTGTTCTCTGTCTGGTAGTGCACGGGGCACTAGCTTCATCCATACACATAAGGCGGGGCATGGCGGTCATTTTGGCCATTCAAGGGGGCAGGGTGATCATTTCACCTGCCCCATGTGTCTGGGCACATCCTGTGGCCCAGTGCAAAGAACATTTTCCCATTTTGTTTTGTCATATCTCATTGATGCGCTCCTCTTATTCCACTTGTTCAGAAAATCCTCTCCCGTCCCAAAAATAGGCCAATCGTTTACACTCCCAAAGACAATGAAAGCCCTGCTCGCTGATTCTCAAACCAAAGAGTAATCTATTCATAGAACTGATAAGGTGAGCCAAAGCATTTTTTTTTAATAAAATTGTAAGACGTGAATCTTAAGAGACCGCCGTTGATAAGGAGTAATCAATAATTCATTTCTTTAATTTCATGCAAAGTTAACTATGCAAGTTAGACTGAACAATAAAGTTCAATGGAAGTTGCATTTTTTGAGTTCAAAATTGATTAAGATTAGTAAGGAATCGATAAGAATCGGCCTAAAGTTATCTTAACCCTTACTTTTGGAAGGGGTCGGCTACAATCGAAATTGGCCTCAGTCGATGGATTTTTATCCGCTGCTGTGCATTGCAACGCTACTGTGCCATCGTGCATTGCAGCAGCGGACATGTGTGCACAGTGGGGCCGCTACTGTGCCGCACGATGCGCATAACAACACCTCTAGTACTGGAGCGGATAAAAATCCTTAGTCGACGGAGCAGTAAAACCCTACATATTTAATGAGTTTGATATTTAATTTCATCCTTACTTATAATAAACATCGACAATTACAAATAAGGTGGAGGATCGCTACCAAGCTATGCGACCCTGGCACCAACATGGGGGCAAATGAGAGCACGGATGGGGAGCATCCAATAGCGGTGACTTTTTCACTTCACAGGGGTAGGACAATCATTTCACCGTTCCTGTGTCTGGGCACCACACATCATGGCAGCCTTCTTTATCTTTTCAGATGAATTTTTTTCCTTTTTGGTAATACCTTTTCAGATGAATGGAGAGTAGAGGAAAGAGGTTCACCTTACGCAAAACGTCTGATTTTTTTTTTTGCCACATGAGAAAATTGCATTAGTCTTTTTAATCATATGATAAGTTTTTTTTTTTTTTTTTTAGTAAACATATGATAAGTGAAAACTATTTAAAAATATCTGTCAAATTTTGTGACTTATCTCAAACTTAAGCGGATTTGGCTCTCCTCTGGCTGTGGCGGGAGCTAGAGGATCCAACGCTCAAAAACCATCCCAAAAACAAAAGGGATTGATCATTTCACAGGTGGAGCCCAGCTGTCATTTTGCGGGGCTGGACCCTCCGACTCCCGCCACGGCTGGAGGAAATCCATTTTCATCTTAAGCCCCACCGTAACATTAAGATGGGAAAGGGATTCAAATGCAAAGCCTGAACTGCTATGAAAATTTGAATATCCTTTTTTATTCTCATTTTATTTCTCTTACTTTCTGTAGAGAGAAATAGAACTTTTTTTTTTTTTTTTTGGGGTGAAAAGTAGAGAGAGATAGAACAAACGTTATCTTATATAAAATCCCAATTTCGGATCCGATCCAAGCCGAGACCGATCCGGATCCCCATTCTGTGTTTTTCAACCCTGGAGATTATTTCTCGAGCGAGGGAGGGAGAGAGAGAGAGAGGTGTTTGACTATCTGTGCAAAGGGAAGAAAGATGGGAGCTGAAGAAGAAAAGCAAAGTGAGGTGGTAGTTGAGGAATCAAGACCCAGGCTCCAGCCTATGACGGAGGCGCAGTTCCTCTCATGGAAACGCCACAAGGTCTGTTTTCAATTTTCTTTTCATGGGTTTTCCGGTATTAATATGATTTTCGCCCTTATTCAAAAATTAGAGAAAAGAGAAAAGCTTCGTTAAACTATCTTTGCTGTCCCAGGAGATGGATCGAAATTCTCTTTGATAACCTATTAAATGGGACCTTAAGTTTGGTATCCTTGTTGCCTACAAGCTATTATTTCGTAATTATGTGTTCATTGTTTGCGGAAACTATTTAGCAATCCAGATGGGTGTAAGGGTTGGGGCCTTCGCGGATATTCTCATGCGTGAACCTTGAATCCTTTTCTTTTTTTTTTCTGTCGGTGAAAAATTTGTGTGAAGAAATAAATTAGTTGTTATCAGTTATCATGCTTAATCTTACTTGATTGTTGGCAACTGTTTTGCGATTCTTTCTATTTTGTTATATCAGTTGCATAAAATATTTTGACATCAGACTTTTATGCCATACTATGAAGCTGTGGGAGACTGATCAAGAACAGATTTAGACACAAAAGTGGAGTACCAGGGATATAGTTTGGGATTGTGTCAGAAGTTTCAATACAATTGGAGCAATTTTATTAGGCAATTGATGCAAAAGTTTGAGAAAGAAAGGAGGAAAACGATCTTTATGTGGTAGACTTGCAGAAGTCATATGATAAGGTACTCATAGAGATTATTTTTTATGAATCTTGAAGAGAATTTGACCCTAAAAGCCTGCTCATAACCTAAGGGATCCCAAGGCCTTATTAACCCCCACCATGTCCCTTTCGGTATTGACGTGGGATCAGCCCCTCATATGACTGATATGAGATCGTAATAGACCACCACGCTTTCGAACCGACGTACACGACCTTTGGGCCAACTGGCCAAGTGGCCCTTTCCTAATGACTTCACTCTGCTCTAGGGTCCCTGTTAGTAGGTAGTCCTGTTCTAGTGGCTTCACTTTGGCACTAAGTCGCCCCTTCTGTGGCAAGGATAGGGAGGACCGAGGATCGGTTGCTCTGATACCACTGAGGTTCAGGAGAACTTGCCTTTAAAAGCTGGCTCATAAGGTGGGAGAGCCCAAGGCATTATCAACCCCAACCACGTCCCTTATGAAGCCGATGTGGGATCAACACCCCATATGATTAATATGGGATTGATCTAATAATACAGCGGAGAAGAGAAAGAATATGACATGATCAAGAAGAAGATGAATAGAAAGAAGTCTAGTGGAGAGATATCACCTGGTCATTGAGAAACCAGATCTAAAAGAAGAAGAGTAGAGAAAAGCAACTGGCCAGGAGGATGAGCCTTCACAAGTAACCACGTTTGTTGAGAACAGCAGTACCAAAACTTATATATATATTTCATTACGAAAAAAGTCTAATGATTTTTTTTTTGTTGGGGGGAGGGGGGGGGCTTATGTTTACGTATATAAAAACCTTCCGAAATTCCTAACTAGACTCACAATTGTCTCTTTCACTGAATAAAAAATATAAACTCAAATCTGGAATTAATTCTAATTAGTAAGTATCGTAATCTAACTCAAACTCTTATAACTTTAAACTAAGACACTATTTCTTTATGGAAACTTGATCTCCCAAGTATGGGCGATTAGGCCCGTTTACAGCGAAACCCATAAAAATAAAAATGAAAATGAAAATTCCCAACCTATATTATAACTACCCAAAACTTGATTTTAGCCTATTGGACTGCCGCCAACACCTTCTGGGCCTCTTGAGCATGCACCTAGGCCTTCAAACGGGGCCATCTTGATCAAACCAGTCTAATGCAACTGCATCACTATCTGTGTTTCTCTTGTGTCCTGGGGCTCTGTTTTGGATAATCATGAATATCATTTGTGTGTCAAGGCTTATTATTCAGGGTTACATTTTGCGGCTGTATTTATTATCAACATTAGTTATTTCTTGTGCTACAGAATTCTCTTGTTCCCGACAGTAAAAGAAATTCAAAATTATTGTTGTGTTGTTGTGTCCTCATGTCCCTTCTACTTATGCCTTGTAAATTTATTAAATAGTTGAGTTATTTTGAATGGATAGGAACCGAGGGAGGATTTACTGCCTGTGTAAAATCCTACTAATGGCCAATGTAAGAGGCTAGAAATATGCTTGACTGGTTACAGATTTTTTATTGTATGTCTGTGACTTTGAAATTAAAGTTGCTTCTGAATTTGGGACAGTAGTGTTGTTGATGGTTTATTAGAAACCACATTGGTGATTAGAGATCATAGAAAATTGAGTTGCATCGGGAGAGCTTCAGTTTTAGGCACATGTATATTCCCAAAGGGCTCTAACCTTGTCATTATTCTTGAAAGCAATTAAGCAAGATCTTGGTTGGGTATATCATTTGTTAAATTCACTTCTTGGGCAGTATAATTTTTCAGTTTGTCTATATGATACCTTTTAGACAATAATTCTAGAATGTTGTATCTATCTTAAATTAACTGTAGAACCAACTATGTTATTCATGAATCCTAGACTTTTCAATCCAGATATTTCTGTTGGATCCTTTCTTTAATGGGTTTTAGATTACCTTTTGGAGTTACATTTGCACTTGAATCTTGCTATTGAGCATAGTTATCAAGGCGGGAAGGTGACCATGGCGCTTTAAACTGGCAAAAAGAAGGCGACACCACCATGGCGGGAAGATGCATGCCTAGGCGTCCAAGGTGACCAAGGAGCTTGGATGCCATGGCGACGCCTTGATAACATCCATACCTTATGAATGCTGTTGTCAAGGCGCTGCCTTGGCAACCAGGTGGTTTTGTGGGGGCCTAGGCGACTCCCGCCTTATTGCAAGGCGCCTTGCAGTGGTTTGTAATGGTATAACCTGGAAGCATTGGTGCTAAAATTGATCGCGAGATAAATTAATGCAAGTGGTGTAATGGTTTTGAGTTAAAGAATATATTTTAATCGGCTTTGGATCATTATATAATTTATCGAGTTGGGTAGAGCTTTGGATACTTGATGATTATGGATAAGAAAGTAGTGGCCATTGTTCTATTTATTTTGAACCATGTATTTTCAGAGGCCTGGGGAACTTGGCTGGGTGTATAGGTAGTAACAGACTAGGCAAGCTATAAGTTGGTGGTCACCTAGGCATTTGAAATTCCTCACTGCACTAGCTGTCAGCTAGGCTATGAGCCAGAATTCTAAAGTTTCAGCGTGATTGAGTTTGAGATTCATTTGATGTTTTTAGATATTATTTTATCAATTTAAGGAAAGGATTTGCGAACCATGATGTGGTCAATGATTGGATTCTATTATACCTCCTTCATGATTAAAGATATGATTTGGATTTCTATTTGGTTTGTGATTGTACTCAACTCCATTTCAAAATCTGCTGGTTGAAATGTACTGCCTATGCTGAAGAAAGATATTGGACAACAGGGTCCTGCATTTAAAACTTTGGAATTTGGATGCAATTTTGCCCTGTTAGTTGATGTTCTGAATATTAAAAACTCCTGCAGATTCCCCCCCCTCCAGATAGATGCTGTAGGTGGTCCAGTCTCCACGGTATGGTCTATTAATATTAGTCATCTGGTTTTGCAGGATGCTGATGTATCAGCCAGGAAAGCAGAAGCAGCTAGGAAACGTGCAGAAGATATAGCTGCAGGTGTAGTGCAAATGAATGGTCGGGAACTTTTTTTGCATGAACCTTGGGTGTTTGACAACGATCATTATTGATTTGTGTACCAAGGAAATGTGGTTAACTACCAGTTTCCCGTTTCTAGTTTAAAGGTTGATTGGTAAGAGGTACTCTATACACTGGCTGGTAAATGTAACTATGATAATTATCAAGTATTCAACTTGTAAATTTTGAGCCAGTCCTGTCAATGAGTCTGTTTGCATTTGATTGTTTGTTTGTTAGTCTATTCGTCTGAAAATTCACTGTCTGGATTTTTTTTTCCTTACCTTTTCTGGGAAGGGCTATATACGGATCTTGTTTAGAAAACTCTGATTGAATTGACCCAACAGAACTATTATCCTTTCATGAAGATGAAACAAAACTGTAAGTGATCCAATCGTAATAACTGGTTTACAACTAACGACTCTGCTGCATGTTAATGAGAACTAAGCCTCTTAAGTTGTTTGCTTTCAGTGCACTCGCATTCTCCAAAATAATAAAAAATAAAATAAAATATACTGGAGCATGAGAGACCTTCCTGCCTGCAGACATTATATCTTTCGAGCATAAATTTTGAGGAACCTTAGATACAGTATCCTATTGAAGGATACAGAAATAATCAAAGAATGGCATGGGAGAACATTGTATATTAGTGAACCTCAATTGCTTCCTTCAGGATTTGAATTAGAATGGAATTTTTTCATTATAATCTGGGAACGAATCTGGACAAAGGATATGCTTTTTGTGTGTGTGTGTGTGTATGTGTGTGTTTGGGGGGGCGGGGGGGATCTCCTTTTTTCAAGAAAGAGCTGCTTCAAATTTCTGGATTTCAATTGGTCACTAAAAGTGGATAAAGTGAAGCTGTTTAAACTCTTCCCTCTGTGACCTAACACATTTAATTCTTCAGGCAGTAGAAGAAGAGTGGAGAATCTGGAGACATGAGGGTCTGAAGCCTCTTACTCCTATCATCTCAATAGTGAATGAGAATGCTTGAGGAAGCTAGTCAGAGGTTGGTTGTTCTGGGCTTTACACAGGAGATCCTTTACCTTCTGTGTCATCTGGAAAGATAGAAAATAGTTTCCCATAAGTCAGTTAACCTTTCTTTTGGTCCGCTTAGAAGAATTTTGCTCTCTGTGATAGAACAGAAGGATACCTTTCCAAACTTTCCCCTTGTATAGGGAACACCTCTCTGGTACCCAAGAGGAGTATGAGGAGACTTTCTGCTTGTTTCTTCTCCATTTGATAACCTTCTGTTACTCCTACTTCTTGTCACTACAGTTGGAGATCCCTGAGAGTTATTAGCTAGCACAGCTGGAAAGCTCGACTCCTAGAACCAAATCGACACAATATGAGATTGATCAAGACGGAACCCTGTCTGGTTTTGAGGGAAATAAAGGGAAGGGAAGTGAAATCAAATCAATACTAAAATGAAAATTTTCTAATCAATATCCAAAACGATTGTGTAATTAACTCCAAAACATTTCAAATCTGATTATTGAAATCTACAACATTTTGCAATAGAATTCTTGGTTTTAAGAAATAAACAAAGATTCCATTTGAAAAGCATATTTTCTATATTTAGTAAGAGCTTAAGGTAGTTACACAATAAAGCTACAAAAGTTTTCATTTTCTTGTTAAAACTGATTTCACTTCCCTTTCCTTGTAACCAGACGAAGCCTGAGGAACTAACATGCCATAGGAGATAGAAAGGCCTATAAAGATCTGTTGATTTACCAAGAATAGAACGGTAGCACAGTGCTTGATGACCTCTAAGTTCATCCTGACATCGTCGAGACTTCTGAAAGCAGCAGGTGAAGTTTGAGTCTTTGTTTCCATAAGGTGCTCAAGAATGAACAATCCAAAGCAGTGCATACCTGTGCTTTTGTTGGCCAAGCCCAAAGTAAGCCGCCAATGTTGCCATCTGAAGAAGACACAAGGTTATGAGCAGTTGAGAACTGGGTTCAACAGATGTGATCTTCAATATATAAACAAAAATGAAACTTCTCCATAGTTATAGATAGCTATGCTGTTCAGTCCATGATCAATTCTCTAGCTTCCTAGTCCACAATTAACTAAATGGGGTCAGCTACATGGATCCTACTTCACCAATCAACTCTATTCAAAGCCACACTGGTCATCATTCTTAAGCTATGCATGTCTTTCTCACCACTTCTACTAGGTTCATTTTAGGTCTAACTCTGGCTCTTTTAGTTCCTACAATTTGAATCATATCATTCCTCCTTACTATTCTAACGATTTTATCTCAACCTATCATGTATCGGGCTGGTACAAACTACAAAACATAATTACTAGTGAAGATATAGGTGAGATTAGGGATGTCAATTGATTGGTTCGGTCGGCTGAAAAGGTTTCAATCCGGAACTGGGCCAGAACAAAGTCAAAATGTTAAGGTATAGTTCGGTTTCTACCGGTTTCGAAAATACCCAAATCGAAGCCGATCTGATAAACAACCGGTTTGGTTCAGTTTGGTTTTTTAGTCTGTTTCAGTTGGTCCGACCTGTTTGGGCTGAAATTTGACACCCTCTAGGTAAGAGTACTGGTCCAGGCTCTGGCATGAGATTACCTAGTCTGTCAATAGGCCCATTTGGGGCAGCATAGGACCTTGCTTTTGCATGAATTGATGAATATGTAGCAGAGAAAGAGATACATACCTTCATGTCACCAGCTCTCCTGCCAAACTTCTGGCTCAACACCCCCAATGAATCAATTATTCCAACCGGCACCGGAGGCGGCCGGCCAATATCAGCAAAAGCCTCCTTAATCCGAGCACAATCAAATCTCTTGATGTTATGTCCAGCCCAAACTCGACCATTCAAGATGCCAAAGATCTGATCTGCAACATCCTCAAAGGTAGGGGCATTCGCAACTGCTTGGCGTGTTATACCATCACATCGACCGGACTTAAGAGCAACAACCGAAAGGTCCTTGGGTCTGATGAGGGTGCAATAGTTCTCTAGCTCAACCAGCTTCCTTGGGCAGATCACCATTGCACCAAACTCCAATACCCAGAACCTTTGTCCTCCTCTATTGGGTACTGTTGTTTCTAAATCAAAAAACACAATCTCTGCTCCTCTTCCTCCCCAACTCGAACTAGTACTCGCCGCCATCTCAATCCCACTCGAATCAAAGACCATTAATTTTGCCTTAATAATTGAATTCAGATTCTGTTAACCATTGTTGTCATTGTGATCAGGTTGGTTTATAAATTATGAGAGATGAATAGAATGCCTTGCCATCTTGAGATGGATTGTCTTGTACTTCAAGTATAGAGTTTGAAGGAAGGCGTTCTTCGCTTCATGCAGATGTCGTATGCAAATCAATTACAGTTGGGCAGGAATATTGATAATCCAGAAGTGAATTCTAACTTTACAGAATAGAGAGAGAAACAATAATTTTCCTCTGTTTCTGTTTTGTTTCCTTGGCTCGAAGCTTTTTAATTGCTTATTGTGGAACCTTTTTGAGAGAATTCTATACTAGCTTTCTTGACCCATTTGGTTTTCTTATATCGCAGTTCTTGGGAAAGGTGGAAGGTGTCTGTATATCCCAAGCAAGTTCTCTTTAGGTTCTTAGCAGGGACAGAAGGAATCGATATTCGATGCCCTTTTGTGGGACTTTGAGGTCTCAACAGTTCACAGTTGGAACTTTTTGGGCCAAATGTTTGTCGAGGGATTGGTCTAACTTGGATTTTTTTTTCGGTCGGATCGATTTTTCCTTCACCATGGTTATCGGTACCATCAGATTACCAAAGTAAAAGGTAGTTTCGACTTCATGGATAGTGATAGGCGTTTAATGATGAGAATCCGCCCATGAGGTCACTTCACCTAGGTTAAAAGAATCTTCCTTCTTGTGGGTGAAGGAAACTTTCTCCTTTTCACCTTGTCACCTTTTCTTATTGCCTGGAATCTCTAAGTTCAGTTTGTCAGAACATAGGTCTCTAAAACAGAATGTCATAGGTTCACTTAAACCCATTACGCATTTAGCCACAGAAAACTAGGAAAGGTCAAATTGAATTGAAGGAAATAATAGGGTAATTTACACATACCACCCCTGAAGTTTGATGAAAAGATAAATTTACCTCCCAATTTTGAAAAATTATGCGTACCCCCTGAGATACTTTCTCCTTTTCACCTTGTCACCTTTTCTTATTGCCTGGAATCTCTAAGTTCAGTTTGTCAGAACATAGGTCTCTAAAACAGAATGTCATAGGTTCACTTAAACCCATTACGCATTTAGCCACAGAAAACTAGGAAAGGTCAAATTGAATTGAAGGAAATAATAGGGTAATTTACACATACCACCCCTGAAGTTTGATGAAAAGATAAATTTACCTCCCAATTTTGAAAAATTATGCGTACCCCCTGAGATTTGCAAACAGTAACAAATAAGCCCATTCCATCAATTCATGACTAACAGTGTTAAAAATAAGAGGTGAACTGACAAAATTACCCTTACAAAAAAAGAAAAAAAAAAAAAAAAAAAACCTACAACTCATCTTCCACAAATCGATTGGAGAAGATGAGTTGCAGGTTTCAAAACCCTTTCAACCCTTAAGGAATTTAGGGTTTCAAATTGGGAAAAAATCCCAAATCAAAACCCAATTTCTAGCGACATCTGCAACCTACCAGAGCCGAAGCTAAGCCTGCAGTTACCACTGATTTCAATTTCAGAAACCTGTAGCCCAAAGACCACTTGATTTCTAGAGCTGTGGTGTTTTGGATCATTCTAGCAGACCTAGGCGACACCTAATCTGGAGATTTCAAGCTGTTTGAGACGGTTCCAGAGGCTGCAATTCGATTTCCCCTCATCTTCCCCAAATCTTTTAGGGTTTGAAAAAGGGGAAGATGAGTTGGGCTTTCTTCTTGGGAATCATGAGGAGAATAATAGCTGCTCAAACTGGATACTTCAACATTGAAACGATCACAAGCAGCTCGTCGTGGGTCTTGATGTCGAATGGCGTCCAAGTTTCAGCCGCAGCGTTGAGTACAAGGTTGCCATTTTACAGCTTTGCGTGGATCACACTTGTCTGGTATTTCAACTCCTTTACGCGGATCACATACCCAATTCTCTCATCGATTTCCTGAAAAACCCGAATTTGAGGTTTGTTGGAGTAGGAATCGAGGGGGATGTCGAGAGGCTATTGGAGGATCACGAATTTAATGTCTTGAACAATCTGGATCTTCGTTCCTTGGCTACAAAGAGGTTGAGTATGCCGGAGCTTAGGAGTTCTGGGTTGAAAGAGCTAACTAGAGAGGTACTTGGAAAAGAAATAGGGAAGCCCAAGAAGGCAACAATGAGTAGATGGGAAGCAGAGTGGCTCACATACGATCAAGTTCAATACGCTTGCCTCGACGCTTTTCTTTCTTTCGAGATTGGAAAGAGTTTGTTGCAAAAGAGACGAAGAACTGGAGAATGAGACCTAAATTAATTGATTATTGAACGACATATGGGTTTTTGCTCTTTCTTTGATTGAGCCCATCTGAGACTCTGGAATCTGAGTTCTGGATTGAATCGACCATACCTATTGTTTGCTTCTCTTGCTGTTTTCCAATTTCTTTTTATTTTTTACTTCAATTGAGTTCTTATGTATCGAATGTCCTTGATTGGGATGAACCAAATTGTTTCTAAATATGGGAATGTGATCATTGTATGCTTTGTGAGTATTTGGATACTTGCAACTCATCTTCCCCAATTGATAATGGGGAAAATGAGTTGCAGGTTTTTTCTTCTTTTTTTTTCTTTTTTTTTTTTTTTTTTTTTTTTCTTGCAAGGGTAATTTTGACAATTCACATCGTATTTTTAACGATGTTAGTCATAAACTGACGGAATGGGCTTATTTGTTACCGTTTGCAAACCTCAAGGGGTACGCAGAATTTTCCAAAACTGGGGGGTAAAATTATCCTTTCATCAAACCTCAGGGGTGGTATGTGTAAATTACCCAATAAAATATTGAAGAGAGCTGAATCGATTGGAAAATCTTGTTGAATGTTGTTTATTGATGATATATCATGGATGGATTTCGAAGATCTTATTGACTTTAATCTTATAGTTCCACCGTATCTAACGCGTGATTCACTGAATCTGAACCATAACCAATTCACCTGTTTTATAAATTCTGAACCATCACCAATTTTTTTTTGAACCTTTTTGTTGGTAAACTGAACCATCACCCGTCCGGAATGAAGAAGAGGCAACCAGTTGGATTTTGTTGAATTCACCAGTTGTCATGTCTCAAAAAAAAAAAAAAAAAAGTGGGGTTTGGCAGGGTGTGAATTTGCAAAGTTCATTAACCGTTTGTGAATATTATGATTTATGAGGAGGGTTCCTTCAAGGGAAGTGCATCAATGAAGGGTTGGAAAATAGTATCATACATATGAGATCCACATGAGAATATGAGACACACATTATCAAAATAGGAAAGAGAAAGAGAGTCTCACTGTTTATTATTTGAGAAGAGTATATAGAATATGTACAAGGGCAACATGTCAATCTTTTTCCCTCATAAATTATAATTCAATATTTATTGTCTTTGTGACCCTTCTCAAAAGAAAGAAGGATAGACATTTAACACGCACATTGCTGATGTCAGAAGACAGCCAATAATTACCCTGATTGCTCATATGTATTTTGGGGAGGGACCTATACAACACTACCATAAATTGGCATCTCTCACGCCGAACCAATGAATGCATGGGAAGCATTGCTTGTACACAAGAAAGAGAGAGAGAGAGAGAGAGAGCATCTACTAGTACCCACTACCAACAGTATGTACAACGTACATATTTTCCCATGTTTTAAATATAAAGTGATTAAGTGGATTTTCCCAAGGGATAGCATGGTGTTTAGTATTAGTTTTGCCGGATACCAATAACAACATAATACCGTATGAATTGATTGTATCAGCCCAAAAAGTACTCCATTTTTCAATATACATATGTATATCAGTATATGGTCCAATCCATATGATATCAATGTTGGCCGAGACAAATAACGATACCTGTGACAGTGACCTCACGTCTCACTATATCAGAGGTGATGGTGAAAATAAAGAATTTAAGAATTCATTAGGCCTACGCTGCTACGCATTATGCTTTATGCTGATTTGCTCTTCCCATATATGGTGGTCACTGGTCACAGCCTTGGCCCAGCAGAATGCTCATGGATTAAAACCAATAGTTTGCTTGTAGGTTGTAGCCCACGCCCAAGCGGTCCAATTTAACATGATAAGGATGGGTCCATCTATTAACAACCCATGTTTGAGATACCTTAATACCTTCTTCACTTGACCCATGATTTTAGGCCCATTTTGTCCCTTTATTTTGAATAGAGTAGAGAGATAGACAAATGGGAATGCTCGCAAAACTTCTTCCCTAAAGCATTTTCTATTCACTTTTGATGTCCATAAAAATTAGTTGTTACCACTTGATTTATGCTTTCTTTTCCCCTTTCCATTGAGATTTTGTATTAAATTTAGTGGGAATTTCTCACATTGTTAATGTGGCAAGGAATCTGCATGTTACACCAATGGTGGTCTTGAAAAGGAAATTGCACTATGACAGCACAGAAATCATTTTTCCTTTAATTTAATTGACCAACAATACGACCCAATTTTATGCACAGGCCATGTCTTTAAACAGTTGGATGGGAGGAGGGGGGGGGGGAAGAATTGTAATAACATCCCCCTCTGTCACCCATCTAACAGTTGAAGGCATGACCGTGCATGTACATGGCCATGCATAAAACCTTTTGCCCTAACAATATGATTCTGATTCTTAACAGCTAACCTGAAGGTTTGTCAAGCTAAATAGATTATTAGCAATGCTGCAATGGGGATAAAGCCTTTAGAATTGAACGAACAAAATACAAATCAGTCCAGCATATGTTAATAGCAGGTGAGTTTACATCAATAAAAAAAAAAAACAGGTTGAGTTTAATGAATCAATTAATAGGGATACGTTCTGGGTCAACAATAGTTTTCTTTTGCTTATAAACTTTGCACATGACTAAACAGCTACCTGATTACTAGTTGCCAAGTTCGTGCATGATATTCAGGTACATTGCAAGTCTGTAGTATTAAAAGTAACAGATAATGTCAGCTAAGCAAGCTGGTATCCTTCCTCTCCCCCCCCCCCCCCAACCCCCACCACCAAAAAAAAAAAAAACTATGATGCATTTAGCATAAACAATCTCTATTAAAGATAAAACACCTACGTATACAAGATCAACTAATGTGTTGATGCAAATGACACACCATTTGGGGTTTTCCCTTGTTTTTTGAATAGTCCTGAGTTCAAACAGTTCCAATGAATTGACTTTCTCAAAATAATTTTGAAACTACCGTAACAACACGTCGAGAAATCATATTGGTCTAAAATTTAAAACATGTAGGCAAATGGGAAAGGGTTCCAACAACTGGTGTAGAGAAACCCTGCCCCCAAAAGTGATATGAAAAAAATAATAAGATGAATGTGTCCCACTGACACCAATGGAAACCCATCAAATGGAGAGGAATCTGGGTGTTATTGAATTAAAAAACAGTAATAAAATAAATGTGGTTAAGGTATATTTGAAATAACTATACCAGAGAGGAAAAAACGAATGCAGGACTCTTTTGGTGGGAAGCCTATTTGATTAACTTGAGGGCCGAGGGCCGAACCTTGGCAGGCAACAATACAGATGAACATACACAAGCTGATATGATTACCACTGTCAGCCAGGGAGCATACTATACCTTAACCACATAGAAGAGAGAAAATTTGAGTGAAACATGAAGATGTTGCTGTTTCAGTGGGAGTATATAAAGAAACTAGAAGGCATCAACGGATAGACCAAACAGAATGAGTACAGTGTCCACTAACAAAGGGATATATCATTTTTCCTGGATGAGCTTCTCAAACTTCAAGATAAAGTAACAATACTACAGAATATATATATATATATATAGTTAAATAGATAATTGCTATGAAGATGCAAAATTCAAGGCTTTGGTAGAAGGTAAAACCCCAAGGAGGAAATAACCTCATGCATTGGCTCATCAAACTATAACAGCTAGCATGCATCACTATAGCCTCATCTATGGAGCAAATCTAGGAAAAATTAACTAGTGGACATTCAACTCAGAGGAAAAAAAAAGAAATAAAAAACAGAGTGAGGATAATTTGGCTCTGTATGGTAACGTGACATTTCTCGGCAAAACATGTATGATAGCACCAGTCCCTTTTTTTGTGCTTTTGAAATGAACCGGACTCTTGGCACGGTTTTGATGGCCATTTTCGGCACAACAAATACTCATGTCAAAAAACAAAAACAAAAACAAAAATTGAGACATAAAACCACGATTTTGTTGTGAAGAGAGAGAGATTGTGCACGACCTTAAAGGAGCAGGATGAACAGGCATGAACCCAAGTTCTCTACCTCCCTCTGCAACGACAGAGGACTTATGCTGCAACAACAGACGAATCGCTGCAACACCGAAGTTCTCTCTACCTCACGCTGCATCCCTCGTCTCTCTCCTTCACTCTTCTTCCCAGCGACCGAACTGAACTCACAGCCCTAATTTCTTCTTCGTTGAACTCTTCCCAGTGACCATACTGAACTCACAGCCCTAATTTCAGGTTCGTTGAACTCTTCCAAGTGATTGAACTGAACTCACAGCCCTCATCTCTTCTTCGTTGAACTCTTCCCAGTGACTAAAGTGAACTCCTCTCTCCTTCACACCTGAACCAGGGAGAAACCGAGGATTTGCCCTAAATTTGACACTCTTTGGGGTAATTTTCTCAATTACTTGGTTTTATTAAACACTTCAATATGTTGTATTTATACCTTCTAACCTCTGATTGACGGTTTTGGTAAGTATGTTGCAGTGAATCTGGGTTGCCGAGTCTGTCTTCTTCGTTGAGCTCTCTCCTATCCTATGGCCTAAAATGACCATAGGAGAAGTTGGGAGGAAGGACATGCATAGTATAGTAGGCCTTGTACCAAGTATGACCTCGGATAGAACCTATTGGAGGGCAAGGATCCATGTAGCAGACCTCATTTAGCTGAGATGTTCATGACTTGCTGTGCCTCTTCCCTCTTCCCTTTTTCTTCTTTCATTTTTCTTTTATTTTACATCTTTCATTTGTCAGTTTCCATTTTTCATTTCTCATCTCATTTCCCATCCTTCTTTCCCTATATCTTCATTCCCCCTTCTTTGTTGTTTAGACCTCAGTTTTAACTATTTTGTTTTGTTTGGGTCCATGTAGCCGACCCCAATAAGTTGGGATAAGACTGTGTTTGTTGTTGTTGTTAGCGAAAACTGACGATTTGCCCTAAATTTCGACTCTTTCAGGTAATTTTCTCTACTCACTAAGACAATCTCAATTACTTGAAAACTTCAATTAGTTGGATTTATACCTTCTAATCTCTGATATCCTCACAGCCCTAATCTCAAATCGTAATTCTGAGATACACTTTATACCGCAAGATAGCCGGAGCAGGAACTCCACACGCCTGAACTCAGATTTGCATCCTCTCTGAAACGCTTCTCAAATCTGTGGGAGGTTTCCCTTTGTTTATCCTCTCCTCCTCTCTTTCAGTTAAATTTCTCAACTTATTTTCATGGTAATGGGCATGATCTATGGATAGTTTACCTTTTTTTTGTGAGGTTACAGAGATGTGTGATAACTTTTTTTCGTATGACGAAGTTTGAAGATTGTGAGTGTTTATGTGTGTCATGAGAATTATTTAATTTTGGTGAAAAAAGTAGAAAAAAATTGATTCTGTTAATGTGGCATCCCATACATGTTTCTGTTTTTCTGTAATAGCAGAAACAGTTTTTTTTCAGGTTTACCATACAGCCTTTGTTGATACAGAATTACTCCAAAAATCCAGAAACAGAAAAACCTGTTCCTAACTCAGAACCAGTTTTTTGAAACAAAATCGTTGCCATACAGAGCCTTAATAAAAGGATGCGATGGAGGAAGAACCAGCAACAACAGCCAGCCCTGAAGCCCATCGAGCCAACCCATTCTTGGGCCCCATATGGGCCAGCAATGGACCATCGTGGCCAGTATTAAAAGCCCAGGTGGCTCGAGTCTTGGGTTCAACTAATGGGCCAGGTTTGAGCCCATTAAGGATCCCAGGCTTTAATGACTTGTGTGGGAATCTTTTGATTAGTTTCTCTTTCCAGTTTTGTTTCTATTTAATAGGTAGCTACAAGGCAGGTTTTATTTGTAACTAGGTTTCTACTTTTGTAGCTAGGTGGAACCATATTGATAGTTAATAATTTATTGGGAATCAAGAGGAGATTTTGAAGTTATTAAAAAAGAGGGCAGTACTACAGCCACGATTTGACTGATGAAGAAAACTTGGTTTTGTTAACCATGGATGCCGTGAGATGAAGTGAGAGGTCAGATGCCTAAAAAGTTAGTGAGAGACTAACCAAGGCCATAGGTGAGAAGCCTTGGTCATATCCTCCCCCCTTTTTTTTTTCTTCCTTTCTCCTCTTCTATCATTCCACTGTTACTTTCTCGTTTATTGCAACTGCAACCAATCACTACTGGAGATTCGTGGGTATCATACTCTACCCTATTGCTACTGCTGATGCATGAGAAGGTGGTTCCCTTGATCCATTGACTTTGTCTGTGACTGAAGGTTTATCGGTTTCCTGCAACACCATCAAACCTGGTGTCCTGGACACCAAGTTTCATGGAGATTTTCTTCTAATCTAGCCATTAGATTGAGTTCAGTTTTGGGTATATTATTTCCTTGGCCATATACTACCTTTGGTTAAAGTTTCATCCTTCAAGGCCTACACTCGATCCTCCTTGGAGCCCAAACACAGTGCTAGTTTGCAAGTTATACCCTAACCTTGACTACATGTTCTTGCTTAGGGGTATGGTTATTTATGATTGTGGTTAGTTATTGGTAATTATATGTAGTTATTAGAAGTGGGATGAGTTGTATGGAGAAATTGTAGGAGTGGGAAGTGGGTAGTTAGGATAATCCGTGTATTTATTAATGAATGAAGAAGTAGAAAGAAGACGGGAAAATTCTTAATTTAATTCTTGAATTTATATTGAGAGAGGATTGGCGGCCTCCCAATTGCGTCAGAATGCCCGGCTTCATCTGTAAAGCCAAATCTCTGTTTTCTGTCCTATCTTCTCCCTTATTTTTCTATTTTCTTTTTTTCTATTTTCTCTCCACCAAGTCCGCGCACGTAACAAATGGTATTAGAGCCAGGCACTGCGCAGGAAATCGACCATCCCGGGTCTATACAGGAATATCCTCCTCTGTTCAGGTTGGAAGAGATTTGCTCAACAAAGATTGACCGTCCCGGGTGTATACGGGATTTTCATCAGGTTCTTCAAGCATTGTTGGACCGATGAGTTCGTGGGCGTAACAGTGGCAATCAGCAGAAACAACTTGGGAATTACACCAACAAGATTTGGGATCCGGGTGAAATTATTTTAAATTTTTATTTGTAATCTAGTGGTCTTGAGCACAAGACCAAATTTTAGGGGGATGGAATGTTATGTGCCTACATGTTCTTGCTTAGGTGTATTATTTATGATTGTGGTTAGTTATTGTTGATTATATGTATGTACGGAATTGTGGTTAGTTATTGTTAAGTATATGTAGTTATTAGAAGTGGGATGAGGCGTAGGGAGAAATTGTAGGAGTGAGAAGAGGTTTGTTAGGATAATCCGTGTATTTATTGATGAATGAAGAACAGGAAAATTCTTAATTTAATTCTTGAGTTTAACTTGAGAGAGGATTGGCAGCCTCCCAATTGCGTCAAGAGGCCCGGACTCTCTCTCTCTCTCTTTCTATTTTCTCTCTCTCTTTTTCTATTTTCCCTCCACCAAGATCCATACATGTAATAGTAGATTCTCTTCACCACCATCTCCACTCAATCTGAGTTTGGAGTCATTCTACAGGCCGGTTTGTTGCTATTTCTGATTTGTGGGTTATTTTGGGACTAGGTAATCTAGTCTTACATTACACCATATGGACCTGCAATGGACCACCGTGGCTAGTATTAAAAGCCCTTGAAGCTCGAGTCCTTGGCCCAACTAATGGGCCTGGTTTGGGCCTATTAAGGGATCCCCTTAAGTGACTTGCGTGGGAGTCTTTTGATCAGTTTCTATTTTCCAGTTTTGTTTCTATTTCGTAGGTTGGAGAAGAAGTACAGAATTTCTGCATGGAGTTCTATTTCACATTTGGGCCATTCATGCGGCCGTTTTATGCTCTCTCTCAGGCTCCAGATCAAGCCAGACAACCGAAACTGGTGCTTGTGTTTTCAATTGGATCTCCAAGCTATTTGTGAGATATATTTGAGGCTTTAAAGGTGGAGCAATGTCGTCTTGTTAATATTTGTGAGGTAACCATGTATTTCTTCAAGTGTTATTGTTCTTCTCTATTTCTTATTGTAATCTCAAGTTTTTGGCATAACTTGAGAAGAGAAACACTGTAATCCATATTTGATTTTAGTGGATTCCTCTTAGAGTTGTCCGGTGGTTTTTCCCTTCACATTGATGGGTTTTCCATATTAAATTTGATGTTCTGTTTGGCTTGTGTTTGCTTGTTTCGAATCTGTTGCTTTCAGTGTTGCATATACATATTCATGAGCTGCACATGATTTCGTGAGCAGCTGTATCTTTGACTCACACGAGTGGAAAGGATTTCTGCCCCTTTCCCAACAGAACGCATTAACCTTGTACCTTGGCTTGTCAATCCATAACAACCAGCATGCATTAATATGGCCATCCATGGAACGGATATAGGAAAAACTAACTAGAAATACCAAATTGAAGATAAAACAATCATAATTTCTCAAGGAAACAGGAAACAGTGCCTAGAACACAATATGATATCACATAATGGAGATTAATGCACCCTTGAGGTCCAGTAGCAAGCTACAGTCCCATGATGCATGAGTCCAGGGCTGAATCCTATGTCATATGATTGGGCTGCACATCATGCCACTTGGCAAATACAGCCACAAGCACAGAAAATTAACCGAACAATTTATACAAGTTAAAGATTCATGGATGACTCAAGTGTTAAATGAACTCGCATTATGTGTAGAATAATACCCTAAATTTGAATAAGAGATAGATCGAAATCATATTTTATAGCCCAGGAAACCTAATTACTAAGAGTCTTCTTGATGTTGGAAAGGTTAACATAAGCAACATCAAATATGCGGCAAAGAGAACCAGTTGTAACTTCCAGGATGTGAAATGCTGACTGTCAAAGGATTTTCAGAGTAAAACTCTAGAATGCATCCAATGGTATCATTCAACGATTTTCAATAATGGTCAGAGTCTACAGCTACAGATAAAAGGAATCACATAAGAAAAGGTATATGACCCCAAAAAAAATACCTTAAATTCGAGTACAAGATGAATCAAAATCATCAGGAGCAACTCGAGCAATCCAATTACTGAGCGTCTTCTTGATGTCACCATGGTTAACATAAGCCAATTCATACATGCTACACAAATTTACCACCAATGTCTCATTGAGAGCCACCGTCGGAACCCTCTCCAATGCACTTTCTAAGACCTTGATCGAATCTGAAAGATCCCTCGAATACATCAAGCACAGTGCCTTGTTATTTGTTGCCACCACATCGGTCGGGTCTCTCTCAATGCATTTATCATACTCTCTCACAGCTGATATATAATCCTTCCCCACCAAATAAATCATAGCCTTATTCCGACAAATCAGATTCTTAAACTCCACTTCATCCAATAACGCCCCGGAATTACCTTCCTTCATCAAGCTTTCAACTCGATTGAACGACGCTTTAGATCCATCTAGATCTCCAAGCTGCATCTGTATATAACCCAGCTTCGATAACAATACTGGATCCAGTGAATCAACGTTGAGTAGACTCTGGAGCAATGTCAAGCACACGCCGAACTCTTTATAACTCAAATGATGACAGGAAATTGCATTGATCAGAAAGGCTTCCTTTTTCTTCCACCGATCAAAACAAACGTCGATGGATTTTGATTCCCTCTCCTTCAATTTCGTCCGTACGAAATCAAGCAGAGTGTACAATCTATCTAGGGTTTCTTGTCGCTTACCTAACTTGTGAGGGATCTCTGCGTGAAGCCATCGAAGCGCAAAAGGAACCATCGAACCAGATCGATTCGGATAATGATCGGGATAGGATTCGTACTTGTATTGAGCGCTGTCGAAGTCTTCAAGAGAATCGAGTTCTTCCGCCGCATCTCCGTATTGACGAAGCTTTGTCAGCGCTAGAACGTTATAAGAGAGATAGATCAAATGTTCGTGGGGTTTTCGAAGGAGAGAGAGTTTTCGTGCTCGAGCAACCTTGTCGAGGATCGATAGCCATGAGCCTCGAGAAGCTAGGTCTTGCAGAGATGAGATTTCGTAGCAGAGATCGTTCAAGGAGTTGAATTGGTTGGATAAGGGATCTGAGAACGAGAGAGATTGTAAATTTGATGCTAGGGTTTGTTCTTCATTTGATTCGTGGTCCATCTCGCTGCGGCCAGGAACTTGTTCTTCGAGGTTCCGTTTCTAAAATGCGCCGGTGCTGAAACTAAAGATCGCAAGCATCTCGCAGAAAGATGGGACTTGAGGAGAAGGTGAGTACCGAACAGTGATCACACGGAGAGTAGACTCAAATAAAGTCTTCGAACCAAATGGTTTATAAGGAGATATCACCAGATGGTCGAACCAGATGGCCACATACAGACAGCCAATTATTTGATGATTTGATCAGATGTCGTGTAAACTAGGGGTGTCAATTTAGTACCAAAACTGAGAACCAGATCAGAACCGACCCAGTAGGAATCGAAACCACTCCACCTAGTAACTTTTTTTTTTGTCCGGTTTTGGATCTAACTTTTAGAACCACTTATCTTATTGAACCCGGCCGATTTTGGTCTGATTCTTCCTGTTTTATGCTCTACATATTCCCCTTGTAGGTTTTCGAGTAAAATTCACATCCTCTACTTCCACCTGCCCCTACTGCTGTGTGCCCCCCACACACAAGCAAGGTGGAAGTTACTGCCTTACCCCCTCTCAGGCAGGGGTAAGGCGGTAACTTTGGCCTTGCTTATGTCTAGGGCTCACGATGGTACTGGGCAGGGCAGAAGTAGAGGATGTAAACTCTATGGAGTAGGGATGTAAACGGATCGAATTTGGTCGGATAGTGGTATTATCATATTCGTATTCAATTATATTCGGACAGATTCGGATAACATCTTATCGATTTTCGGATGGATTCGGATAATTTCCGAATAGTGATTTTTTGAATACAGGTTCTCCTAAATAGATATGAACACGGATGAAATACAAATTTTTGATTATCCATTGACATCTTTACCGTTTTTATGATGAGGGATAGGGTTGAGACTTGAGAGTTCAACAACTACCTTTTCTTCTACTCTTCTTAGTCTTTGATTTTCTTATGTTTTTAACTTTTGATTTTATCTTGTATTTATTTTATTAGATATGTGATTCCATGTATCACATTGTATAAAACAATATATATATAACCAATAGCAAATCTAGAAAATAAGTCACATTATCTTAACTTATAAATATATAAAAATAAGATAACAAAATCCAATAAGGTAACTTAAAAGGCTAGACGAACACAAATATATATTTCAGATATTTTATTATTGTTGGATTGCTAAACGAATCGGTCGGATAGGGGGATTATCAATTTATCATATTTGTATCCAAGACGGATTTGAATTCTCCTAATCGGATACGAACGCGAATCACATACAAATTTTCGAATATCCATTTACATCTCTACCATGGAGTATGGATTATGGAGTACTTTACCTAAAAAACAAAGAGTATGGAGTATGGCCTACTAGTCTTACTTGAAATTGGAATCAACCAAGTTGCATCGTCTGCCTCCATATTTTTCCTTATAATGAATTTGAAGATTGAATGGTATATCAAAAATTAATAAAGGAAAAAGAGTGCTATGAAGCCAATGTACAGTTTTCCTCTCATCCTTATATTTGGTGTGAATTATCCGATAATTAGGATCGGTCCTGGTCGATTCGGATATGAATCGGCCGATTCCCAGTCTGATTCACTAATTTTTTAAATACTGATCGAGACCGAAATACTTGCTTCTTTCATGAACCTGCCATTTCAGAAAAGAGATCATAAAAGGTAATCTACTATCAACTCTGTCTCAATATCATCCAATGAGCCTCAGTAACACCATCTACTAGATGATCTCAAAGATCAGAACAAACCTGGTACCTTATCCCCTCCCCGGTTTGATCCCCCCCTCTATACAAAAAAAACAGATCAGAACAAACCGGATTAAAATTCCCAATTCCTGGACCACCCAAGTTAAAAAGTTTAAAACCACTGGACCCATCCCCCTATATCTCCTGTCTTGGCCTAATGTTCTTCCTTGATACCCCAGAACTCAGCTTTCTTCACCTTTGATATGCTCTCCAGAACTCCCACAGGTGATACGTGTCCCATCACAGTTACCCTTTTCGACTCCAGATCTATACTGAACGACGTCACTCCTACAACAAATATAGTATCACAAAACTGATCGATCACATTAATTTACAAGAAGCTCAGCTGGCTTATTCTTAATTGTTTTGTGTTGCAGGTAATGTAAAATGGGTGAAAATTAATAAGCACGAAATGAAAAAGGAAAGCTACCTTCCATCTTAGATAAATGTTTCTTCACCTTGCCAGCACAGCCTTGACAATGAAGGGATACTCTCATAACTACTACCTGCGCCATAGTATAATAGTTTACCAAATAAATCAGATGAATTGCAGTACGTAAATCTCTGATGGCCGTGGAACATGAAAGAAGGTAACCAGAAACATTAATTTATTACAGAGAATCGGAGATGGTGAGATTTTGATCCACTAGCTAGTATGAACCATGAACAGTAGTAATGTCCCGCATCCTCTGCAACTTTTACCCCACCAAGGAGATTCCCTCTAGATAAAAAAAAAAATTTAGGAAAAGAGAATGCCACCCCATTGCGCAGCACATGCCGCCCGGCACAAGGGTGCCCGAAATGACTGCGGCACCCCCTGGAAACTCAGAAATGATCAGGAGTGTGGTGATCATTTCGTGTGCTCCTGTGTTAGGACGGATATCCAAATGTTGAGTTCTTCTTGAATAATATGTGTTAAGATTGGTAGAACTCATCTTTAAAAGCTAATCGGGTGCCAGGTTCTTATCTCTTCACATAGTTGATTGGGCTACTCACTCACCCCTGTGGGATAATTACTTTAGGGTAAAACCCATAAAATAAGATCAAGATCTGACAATGTGGGTGTTTCGATGGAGGCCGGCATATGAGAACATATATTCTCGTATGCCTGCAAGCCATCCATATGGAATATATGTAGCAGATAAAGAAAAAGAGAGCAATTTGGCTCTCCTCCAGCTGTGGCGGGAGCTGGAGGATCCAGCCCAGCAAAACAAGGATGGTTTTGGTCATTTCACAGGTGGGACCCAAGTGGGCCTCTTATGAAATGACCAACCCCCCTATGTTTTTGGGTGTGTTTACTGGGCTGGACCCTCCAGGGAGCCAGATCCAGAAGAGAGATAGGAAGTGTGATCACCTGAAAGACGGGGTTAGAGGTGGAAGAAGTGAGCGAAGGAGGCATGGTAGAAGCATTGGACGAGGGCTTTGGTTTTTGTTCTCGATCTTTGAGGAAGGACGACAATGGCAGTGGCAGTACTTGTCTACTCATCATGGGATGCTTATCAGCAAAGGGGGAGAATCTCTGAGACTCAACGAGGCGAGTGTAGTTGGAGTTGAACAGCATTGCGTGAGCTCGACCTACCGACGACCGCTCTGGCCTCCTCGGCACGATAACCGACCGTGCGTCGCCGGTCATGCATATGGCCGTTGCTGCCGGTGACTGGCACATGAATCCTCTCATCTTCTTTCTCGTCTTTCCGTTCATGGCTCCACACACACACACACACACAGAATTAAAATGGTGAAACCTGGGTTCTTTCTTTATGAACCCAGCCAACCAGCTGGCTGGCAAACTTAACTCTGGTCCTCCAAAATGACTAAACTACCCTTTAATCTCAAGCTGCCATTGATCACTGTGATCAGATGATCAAAACTTTGATTAGATACCAGACAACTAGGGAAGGATATGAACTGTTTGGGGGTCACATTGTTGCCAAAGATCCAGCATCAGATGGTTATGAAGGCATTAATTCAGGGTTTGACCTTTTGTTTTGGCTGTAATAATAGGCCACAAGGTTAATTAATTAGAGCGTTTCAAAACAGAGGGAAACAGATCGAGGGAGTTAGAGAGATTCATGTTCTCAAACTGAAGTGAAAGAAAATGAAAGACTGAAACTGAAAGGGATGGCCAAAAAAGGAGAAAAACGAAGGGAAAAAATTCAGTAAATAGTGCAATAAATGGGGGGAAACGATAAGATTCGGTTACTTAACTATACTATAAATAGTAACTGAAAACTTTTTAGTGTTTCTTTCTTCTCTGCTATCAGAGTTGACAGAGGGAAAAAATTCAATTAACAGTGCAATAAATGGGATTGAAAACGATAAGATTCGGTTACTTAACTATACTATAAATGGTAACTGAAAACTTTTTAGTGTTTAGAGTTGATCAAGTATTTTTCCTTCCAACTTTCCGAGTGCAAGGAATGGGTTGGGTAAGGGAGGTTATGTCCCCTTTGTTCTTATTGGCTTTGTATTTTAATAAAATTTAAGAACTTCCCCTCGACCTAGATAATATTCGAGCTAAAAAAAAAATACAAAGTTTGAGGCAATTTTATGAAATTGGATGTCAGAAACACTGTAGTTTGCTTCAATTCTTTTGATTATTAGAAGGTAGTTTCCAAAACTTGAACTTGGGACCATTAGGTCATAATGGAGCAACCTTACAAGCAAAACTCTCTCTCTCATGGGTTTTCTGGTGAATGGCAGAGGCCAATGTGAACAAAAAAATTATAACTCTAACATGGGATAGGTAAGCAATTACGCAAGGACTGGACCGACCAAGCAAATGGTAGATATGGAGGACAGGAGAAGACTGATAAGTACATAAATACCTTACCAGTAATGGCCTCTGCCATGAAAATTCTAACCACTCATCCCTGCCTTATAAAGCCTTCATGTTAAAGTACATAACTACCATTTCAGTGTCCACTGCCATGTAAATTAAGGAAAAAATTTAACCTCTCCCTCAGTACCTTATAAACTCCATTTCTTGCTTCTTCTTGAGAGGGTGGAACTCAGGGACCACACTCTACTTGTCTATCTGTACCACTCGCGGGGGGGGGGGGGGGGGGGGCAGGGTGGTCATTGCGCCCACCCTCATATGCCTGGGTGCAGTCTGCGCTGCAGCACAGAGAACAGCGCCCCTTCAATTATATACGGTTTTACATATCAGAACATGTTTGCAATAACAAGTGGAAGGGCAGGGCTACCTACCCTCTACATTCTGCTGTGAATGTACCATCAGGAATCAATGGTTTACTCTTGTCAAAACTAACAAGGGTAAGTAGTTTCCTCTGGTTGAAATTCCGTTCTTCTTGAAAAGGTGATATGTCTCTATCTCCCTCAGACATCCATGGAGGATGCTTAAAGGGTTCCTTTTGATGGCTTCTACCAATGAATTAAAAGGGTCCCACTACTACATTAAAAGGTACAAGATCCCACCCATCCATCGAATGAACAAGTTTTTTTCCTTAATACATTGAATCATACGCTTGGGCCAAGATGACTTCTATAAGCTCACTACTCAAGGAAGTGGATTCAACATGAACTAGTTAAAAACTAAGGGCAAAACCTCATATGTGGTCAATCCCATTATTGAGATAAACCATTAAATTTGACAAGCGACACATCCATAACATCCCTATAAATGATGTGAAAATTTGTGTTTAATGGGATTTCATAAATAATACCAAAACTCAATAATTCAGCTTTAATTTTCAACTATGGACATTTAATATCCAAATTAATCTGCTTCCAACCTTACACTATAGATTTTTCAAACCAAAATTTGACATCTTTTTTCAAATTAAGAAACCAGATTGAAAAAGGTAGAGAAATGAGAATCCAGATCAGCTACCCACATGGGGACGGGTGGGGACAAATCTGACCCCTCCATGGGACATGGGTCCCACACCCCCATAGAAGGTTCAGATCTGTCCCCACCTGTCCCCATGTGAGTAGCAGATCTGAACTCGAAAAATGACCGCCCACCCCTTATAAAATGAAAAATCCCCCTGGTTGATTCCTCTGTGCATCCCGTCATTGCCTCATTGGTCCCCACATTGGTGCGACGGGTAGCATTCTTCTTCCTGATAGTAATTAGAAATCTTTTGGTGGGGTGGGAGACTGGGAGTGGGACTAACAGAATTAGACCAAAAAAAAATGGACGTAAACCATACATGGGGGATGTAAACTGACGGGTTTATGATAAGCCCATCCCAGCCCTCAATTTTAAAGCTCTAATTTTAGATGGGCTAATAATCCTTAAACCCTTTAATCATGTAATGGGCTTTTCAGCCAGGTTGACTAATGAAATGGCTGGCTAATTGCAGGACAGAATCCGGATCCTATTGATAGGGAACCTTCAAATAGGATGGTTTTCTCAAATGTATCGTCCACCATACATGAGATTTTTAAACAGATCAGACTGAAAAGAGATGGACTTTTAGGTGACATTTTGATATTGAGCTCCACTCTAGGGAGCCCAACGCCTAGGGAGTGCCTAGGGGGCATCCAATGTCTAGGCTGTGCCGTGCCGCACACATCCCGGCAGCGACAGGAAGCCGGATCCTTCCCAAACAAGACCAAGTATCCAACAAGATTTATAATGAAAATAAAAGTCACAGTCAAGGTCAAAGTCACCATAGATTGGAAGCATTAGTTTTTTTCAAGATTCTCCCTTACCCTGTAACCCCACCAGCCCTGTCATGCAGTCACCATCATTGGGCCTCTCCATGCAAAATAGCTCATAAATTCAACAGCCCGCGACTCCAAAAAGGTAGCACCGTTTTCCTTACGCCTCTCATAATCACTTTATAAGAATCCATTTTCCTTTCAATTATGCAGTTTCCACCTATATTCATGAGTTTAACCACAACCACTCCTGCCTAATCCTTCCCATTTCCACACAAGATCAAGTCTCTTAACTCTATAATGGAAATCAAAATCAAAGTTTTTTGGATGCATTGGTTTTTTTCAAGATTTTTCTTACCCTTATGTTCACAAAACTTGTCATGAAAATGAAAGTGAATGTCACGGGTGAATAGATGCATTAGTTTCTTCAATGCTGCGTTTGGTATGCATTCTTAGAATGTATTCCAAAAAATAAAATCAAACACAGTCTTAATTTTGAAAAGTCCATAGTACTGCATAGTTCAGTCTCTTTAACCACAATTTAGAGTTAGATCTTCAGGTGGTGGGGTGTTCGGAACCCACAAAATGTTGAATTTTTATCCACTGCTGTAACTAGAGCGCTGCTGTGTGCATCATGTGGCGCAGCAACTGCCATGTGTGCATAGTGGGCCCCACTGTGTGCACATGGCCACTGCTGTGCCGCACGATGCGCACAGCAGCGCTCCAGTTACAGCAGCAGATAAAGGTTGAGAAGATGGGATAACAAATATACGTTACATGAGCAGTGGGTTCAAATGTTTAAAATTCTATTGGTGAAAGATTTAAGACTGTGTTTGGTATGATTTTTTAAAATGCATTATTAACCAAGAATGCATACCAAAGTAACCAAACACAACCCAAAGATTCTTTTTAACCTTAACTGCCATTTGCCACTTGCCACTTGCCACTTGTCATGCAGTCACCATCAGTGAGCTTCCCATAAAAGAATATACAATGGCTTGGTTGTAATTTTATACCATGCCTTATAAGGAAGGAAAGTCCTTCGTGGTCCTATCTTGTGCCTATAAATACGAAAAGGAGAGGGAGAGGGCTCTCATCAATCATCAGCACTTTACAAACCAGCAAACCTTATCCTTTTAATCTTCCAAATCCTTTAATTCCTCTGAAGGCATAGAAATATGTCCTGGTGGTGTTTCTTCATCTTCTTACTATCTTTGTTTCAAACTTGTTTCCTTTCATCTCCTTCTCCTCCTTCTTCTCTTCTCTTTCTCCTCCCCAATTATGTCCTGATGATGAGAAGTCTGCTTTGCTGCAACTGAAGCAAAAGCACCACTATGTCACCCCATATTACAATTATGATCCTCTCAAGTCTTGGAAGCCAGATACCAATTGCTGCTACTGGGTAGGCATAACCTGTGATGTTATCACCACTGGTCATGTAATTGGCCTTAACCTTTCCAATTCATTACTCACTGGTTCTATCCATTCCAATAGTAGCCTTTTCCATCTTCATCACCTTCAAATGCTCGATCTCTCCATTAACTATCTTTCAGGCCAAATCCCATCACAAATATCACAGTTCACAGATTTGGTTTATCTTGATCTTTCTAAGAACATTTTTGGTGGCCAAATCCCTTCAGAATTCTCAAGGCTGACCAAATTGGTTTATCTTGACCTCTCATACAGTGGGGTTTATTACCAATATTATCACCCATATCAAATCCCTCATCTTGAATTCCCTCGACTTGAAATCACCACTTTGAGAGAATTTGTTCAGAATCTATCTAGTTTGAGTGAACTGCGTCTTGATGGAGTGAACTTGTCAGCTCCAAAGAATAAGGACTGGTCTAGTCTCTTATCATCTTCACTCCCTAATCTTCAAGTTCTGACAATGAGTTTGAGTTCACTTGCAGGTCCCTTGGAGGCATCGATCTCAAACCTTCGTTTCCTCTCTGTGCTCAACCTTCTTGGCAATCCAAATCTCTCTTCCAAAGTACCAACTTCTTTGATGAACCTCACTTATTTGACTGACCTTAATCTACGTGATTGTGGATTGTATGGAGATTTTCCAAGAGATGTTTTCCTTCAACCTAACCTGAAGAGCATAGACTTGTATACAAATCCTCTCATCTCAGTTCATTTGCCTGAATTCCCTGAAGCCAATAATACTCTTAAATATCTTAGTGTTGGCGACACACAATTCCAAGGGAAGTTGCCAAGTTCAGTTGGGAATCTCAAGTCTTTGACATATTTTTGTGTTTGGGGTTTGAACTTGTCTGGACCAATCCCACCTTACCTTTCTGGATCTTTCAATCAACAATTTCATTGGTGAAATTCCCTCTGTTTTCAGCGAAAGATTTCCCAATCTTGGGCTATTGTCCTTGCATGACAATTTGCTCCAAGGACCAATCCATTCTTCTTTGTTTTTTCTCCCATCATTGATCAACTTGGATTTGTCCAATAACAAATTCAAAGGATTCATAAATGAGCCTATTCACAACATCTCTTCCTTTTCTGGTCCACTTGAATTTTATTTAAGTGGCAACAACTTGAATGGACAAGAACTGATGAAATCAATTCCAGAATCAAAGGAATATTTTCAGTGCTTGACCTTTCTTTCAATGACTTCAGCTACATAGCAGAGGATACCTATGGTAACTTTGTCAATGCTCAAATTCAAGAGTTAGCCATGACTGGTTGCAATATTAGTAACTTCCCAGATTTTCTTAAGAATCAGAAGGCATTGAGTGTTCTATACATTTGTTACAATAAAATTAGCAAATTCCCAGATTCTCTTAGGGACCTCAAGGCATTGAGTTATCTTGATATCTCTAACAATAGAATTGATGGTGCAATACCCAAATGGATATGGCAAAACAATTTGATAAGACTAAACCTGTCTAACAACTTCATTACAGGTCTGGAATTGCCATTACCTGATCACTCCAACATTCAAACTCTTGATCTTCACTCAAACATGATACAAGAGTGTCTCTCAGCAGATCCATGCTTTCGGCAAACATTCAATCACTCTAACAGTGATGAGTTTGTATCTCCTGTCTTAGGGAATCTCACCTCCCTTCTCTCCAATGCCAGTGTCGTTTCAATTTCGAACAATAAAGTAACTGGTAAAATCCCTTTCTCAATCTGCAATGCAAGTAATCTGGATATTTTGGATTTGTCCAAAAACCAATTGAGTGGCACCATCCCAACATGCCTTGGCAACAGCAATTTGAGGATTCTAAATTTAGAGAGAAACAAAATACATGGACCCATTCCTCCTGCTTTCAAAAATGGATGCAAATTGCGTACACTCAAGCTCAATAAAAATATGCTTCAAGGGGGAGTTCCAAGATCAATGGGCAACTGCAAGCAACTTAACCTGCTAGATATTGGGAATAACCAATTGAATGATTCCTTTCCTTATTGGTTGGAAAATCTTCCTGAATTGCAGGTACTTGTCATGGGATTTAACAAATTTGGTGGTCCGATTGCTCAGCTCCCCCAAACTGATTCTCCCTTTCCAAGCCTACATATCATTGACCTCTCTTTCAATAATTTTACTGGAAATTTACCATTACAATACATTTGTCATTGGAAGGCGATGGTGTTTGATGGGGATGCTTCTGTATTAAGCTATACTTCCGAAGTGAATTCCTTCTATTACAATCAAACTATTGGCTACTATCAGGACACACTTGTAAGTATGGAGAAGAAACAATACATGGAGTTTCCGAAAATTTTGTCGGCCTTCATCAGCATAGATCTATCCAACAACAATTTTGAAGGAAAGATTCCACATGCCTTGGGAAATTTAAAAGCATTGAAAGCACTCAACTTGTCAGGAAATAGCCTCACAGGTCAAATTCCATTTTCGTTTGGGAATCTAAGCGAACTTGAGTCACTGGATCTTTCAAGAAACAAGCTTTCTGGAGTAATCCCGGGGCAATTGATAAGTTTGACCTTCCTTTCAGTCCTGGATCTTTCATATAATAACTTCACAGAAAGTATACCACAAGGGAACCAGTTTAACACGTTTCCAAATGCTTCTTATGAGGGAAACACAGGACTATGTGGGTTTCCTTTGTCAAGGAAGTGCGGATTACCTCCAACATCAACGTTCCAACAAAAAGATGATGCAACAAGTTCGTTTGATTGGATATTTGCCTTGGCAGGATATTGCTCTGGTTTAATTGTTGGATTGGTCGTCGGACAACAATTGTTCTGGAGAAGAAACAGATGCTCTGAAGTCATTTCAAGAGTTGTGGCATCCAAACAGAGAAAAAGGTCAAGGAAGATCAAACAGCACAAGAGAGGGAAATGAATCAATCTCCAACCCCCAAATAAGTGAGATTTTTGTTAATATCACAACAAAATGTACATAGTTTTGTTTTTTCTGTTCTTCTTGTATTTGTGCTTACATGTTTGTATATGTTCATGTTTAGGTCTGATCAACATTGCTGCCTCATCACAGGATGTAAAGGAAGCTGAACTCTTTAGACTTCTTCAAAGATGGAAATATTCTATGAAGTCAAATATCAGGATCAATCAAGTTTGGTTTTGCAACAAAGACTTTTGTGATCTATTTAATTCTACAAACTTTCTTCGTCTACCTTGGAATCTTGTTGATAGTTATCTTGAATTTGTTGATGTTATAGATAACTTTACTAGTGTAGAATTTATGTGGTGTAACTATGAGGATTATCATCCTCTTCCATCTTTGTAATCTTTTTGTTTTTAATATAATCTTTTTTTACCATAAAAAAAATATTTCCGCCTCATCCCCACCCCAATGTCCCCTTAAGTTGTATCCTCCTTGTGTGAGTTTCTAGAGGACAGTTTCTTCTTTCTTTTTTATGCTTTAATGACTATTGTGCTTAGATCATAGTGCAGTAATATTTCTTTCAGTGCAACTTTAATTTCAAAATTTTTTTTATAGGGTTCATTTGTTTGTAACCAAACAGAATTTAGAATTGAATTTGTAAGCTAGATTGTCTAGAAAATAAATGGAGAAAATCAAATATTATCAAGAAATGAATTTACAATTGAGTTTGCAATCTAGAGATTCGATTTTCCGGTTTTGTAACTTGGTTTTCAGTTGTTCAAGTTCTAGATGCTGGGCCAACCTAGTATAGGATCCAAAGCCAGGCCCATTAAAAGAAATGAACGGTTTTCTAGGTCTTTAAAGTTTGACCAAATTGGTTGGAGCTGCCTACGATTAGCCCCATCATAATGACTGGTAACAAAAGTTTTAACAGGAGTTGGAACTATGGATTAGTGTAAGCAAATAAATAGCTGAAGGGCGGGGGATCACTGCCAGATTGTGTGGCCCGCTTAGACACAGAGAGGGTGAAATGACCATCTTGCCCTATTGGATGCTTGTGTGCGCACTTCCTTTGATAGGATCGTTGCCAGGTCATGTGGCCCCTATGCCAGACACAGGGAGGTTGAAATGTCCATCTCGACACGTGAGCCCACTCCCATTGGCCCCTGCACTGGTGCTGGGGTCACGCAACGTGGCAGCCTTCTTTCTCCCAAAAAAGAATTAGAAGGAATTAGCACCTTTGTGTCTATCTTTCTCCTCCTAACGTAAAAAGACTTTGCTTCCCTCCAATATACAATGTTGTTTTGCTACACCTCATTGGTGCATTCTTCTATGCTCTTCTATGCCGCTCATGGTTTTAGTGCACGATGTTGGATCAGATATTAGTCAACTCGAAAACCGATATGATATCATATCGGAGTCAGCAAGGATCGGCCGAATTGGACAAATTTGACACTGATCCTCCTTTAAAAATAGGTTTTTTGACTAGTTTATCTCTTGTCCGTACCATGTCACCGATACAGTATCGGATCGACAAAGTGCAAAATGCGATCTATACCAATACTTAGAACCATGATGCCACTTGTTCAGAGAATGCGCTCCATTATTTTATGCAGCTTGCCCAGAGAATGCTCTCCCTTAAATATATGGGGAAATATTTCCTATGACGGAGCGTGGCCTCCACACAAGCATGGGACCAATGGAACACATGCTGAAGCACCATAGGGGTTCTACCCAAAAAAAAAAAGGGTAAAATACATAGTACCCCCTAAAATGCACCCAATATTCCTCATACCCCCTTAAGGGTCAGACAAGTCCAAGTACCACCTCTACTTTACCCCCCTAAAATCATTTAAGTCCACAACAGACGTTAAATGCTAAAAAATGATCAAACTACCCTTTCTTCTACCTTTTCTAAAATTTCAAAAGACTTAATTTCCCTAACATATTTGCTAAAATTTGAAAAGATCAAAATACCCTCATCTTCCCCATATCATCATCTTCTTTTACAATGTAGATACCCACCATTAACACCATCACCACCGTGAAGCCCCACCTCCCGGCTCCAGCATCACCTCCAACTCCTCCACCTTTACCAATTCAACCACCGAGTCCCCCCCCTCCCTTGCCTATTCCTCCACCAACACCGCTGCCCTTACTATTGGATGAGCCGGAGTGGAGATTACATACTAAAAGCAATTTACATTGTTATTTCAAAGGAGGCATGCTTGATAATGAAACTAAAAATGAGTAGCAAGCAAACACGCAGAGAATCATACATTCACACATTTCAAAACATCAAAGAAACGGAAATTATACAGAGGGTTACCTGTGCAGAAGTCCGCCGTTGACGGAATCACAGTATCTCTTCATCCACTGCATGAACTCCAGGTTATCAGGGGGTCTTCCCTTCACTAGCTTGTTCACTTCAATGTGCTGAAGCCCCAAAAAAAACAACATAAATCAGAGAGGAAACAAAATTTCAAAAAACCTAAATCCGTCACTTTTACTACACAGAGAATTGAAACCAGAAATAGAAAGATGGGGACTGCAAATCAAAGAAGAAGTAAAGAAATCTATATAAACCATAAACATCCAATCCAAAATGATGAGTAAATATGAGAGAGACAGAAGACAGAGAGCGTGAAGACAATGAAACTTTGTAATCTTGAGTTTATTGAAGACATCCTGAAGGACCTTGTAGTTCTGGTTCATCTCGTATTCGCTCTTGGCATCAAAGTTGACCTTACGCATCGGAAGAATCCCTGGGTGAGCGGCGTCCATCAGTTGGCATTGGATAGCATCGGGCACGGCTTGTGTGAAAATTTCTCACGCAATTACAAAAAGAAAAGAAAAGGAAAATGCGTAAGGGCGGCGGTGTTGGTGGAGGAATAGGCAAGGGAGGAGGACTCGGTGGTGGAATTGGTAGGGGTGGAGGAGTTGGAGGTGGTGCTGGAGGTGGGGGGCTTCACGGTGGTGACGGTGTTAATGGTTGGGGGCGGTGGTGGTATTGGGGTATCTACATGTAAAAAAGAAGATGATGATTTGGGGAAGACGAAGGTATTTTGGTTTTTTCAAATTTTAACAAATAGGTAAAGGCAATTAGGTCTTTTAAATTTAAAAAAATTAAAAGAAAGAATAGTTTGGTCATTTTTTGAAGGAATTTTTAAGGGTGGAACATGGATTTGTCAGACCCTATGAGGAATATTGGGTGTATTTTAGGGGTACGTGTATTAAAAAAAATTTTAAAAAATAAAACATCATAGGGCCGATCATTTCCCATTTCTAGGGGGTAGGGCAGTCATTTCGTTCCGTCCGGTTTCTGGCGCTGGAGCCAAGCTCCCCCACAGAAATAAAAGTTTAGATAAACAGTTTCTTTGCACGGAGAGGGAAATCGAGTCCTGCGAAGCGTAGCCCACAAATTCAAGATAGGAAGAAACCCATAGACGAAAATGGCGGTTTCTTCTCTGACTGTTGCAGCAGTTCAAAAGCCTCACCTCCTCCACACCTTTAAACCCAACATATCTCCATGCACCTTCAGAAGCAACTCTTCTTCTTCTTCTAATTTACGGGCGGAGCTCTCACTGGATCTCAAAGGTTCAAGTAAAAGGCGGTTTTTTGATCTTGGCCTTGGCCTATTGGCGGCTTCCCTGTTGATTTTATCCCCGTTAGATGCCAATGCAACCAGGATTGAGTATTATGCCACCGTTAGCGAGCCCTCCTGTGAGCTCAACTTCGTTCGATCAGGGCTCGGTTACTGCGACGTTGCAGTTGGGACTGGAGATGAGGCCCCTTATGGAGAACTCATTAATGTGAGTTAGGAACCAAACTCATAAAGTCAATTATACCTAATTTTTAAGCTCTCCGTTTTTCCTGTGCTATAATTTACTTAATTTGAGCTCTCTCACTGAAGGGTCTTCCAGTTTGTTATTGGTAGATTTAGTTGGTTCAGATGTGAATGGATTTCCAGTCTTCAAGTTTCCATTACATTTTCTTAGTTTGATAATGTTTCATGGGTGTTTCTTTGTTAGTTTTAGTGGAGATGGTTAGTGAATATCAACTTTAGAAATGGAACTCTAAGAGATAACTTTTTGGATTTTGGCGGTGTTGTGTAATGATTTTCCTTTTTCTTTTCCCGTTTTGATGCGATTGGGTATTTTGCGATGTATTCGATGATTGTGGTCATGTTATACTGCATTATTTGCTCAGAGTATTCTTTGTTTATCTTGTGTTTCAACTGTGATTTTGATTCTAGAACATTTTCCTTAAATTGTAGTAGCATAGTTCGCGATGTTTTTCGTTGTAATTTTAGTATTCTATGAGATATTTTACTTCTGGACTTTTTGAAGGACAAGTTATTGGAATCTAATTTTCTACTGGACTTAAGACAACTGGGCTGAAGTAGGGTAGCTCTTCCGAAAGGGTGTGCAGCTCCAATTTTCCTGTATCTGAGATCTTGAGCTTGTTGAAACATTTCAATAAGTCCATACTCCAACAGGTGTTGACTTAGATGGAATTTCTGCGAATTATGGTATCATAAATGATTCAGGAACTATATCTAGTAGGTAGTTTTAAGTAATTCCTGGAATAGACGTAGTAGAATTAGATAGTCAATGGAAACTTTTTCATATCAATTATGCTTTTTTATGTTTTACAGATACATTACACTGCAAGGTTTGCAGATGGGATAGTCTTCGATAGCAGCTACAAACGTGCAAGACCACTCACCATGCGTATTGGTGTTGGCAAGGTACTATGAGTCTGTATCTGGTAGTTGAAATGATGCTTTGGTCTTCATCTTTCCTTTATTGATGACCAAATTATGGGGGAAGTGAGATCAAAATACTGTCAGTCAACAATCCCTTGGTTGATGAATTTTGACTCATGTAATCGTGCGTCAATGTTGTGGCGTCTAAAACCTTGGTATGTCCAGTTGGGCAGGGTTACTTGTATCTCTGGTTAAATGTTATTGTATTAGTTATTGTCTGTGTATCCATGTACAACCCTTGGGGAAGAGTATTTTTTAAGAGACTGGAGTTAGATCTCAAAGAAAGATTGATGCAGGGAGATTAGAAACCCTTCTGCAATGACTTCAACTAGAACTATAAACTGGAGTGTAGAAAATTAAAGAAGAATGAGAATAGATGAGAGGCTTGTTCGGCATTAAGCATGAACAAGGCTAGGCTTTTGTCCATCAAACCACTTAGAAGAGAACCATAATCAATTACAAAATCAGTACATTAGTCTACTGAAATTCATATGCTTGTATAAAGCCCTATATATTCAACAACAACTCAGCCTTATCCCAACTAAATGGGGTCGGCTACATGGATCCGTGCCCTCCAATCAGCTCTATTTGAAGTAATATATAAAGCCCTATGTATAAATTATTAATTTTATTCACCTTAGGCTTGCTAAATCAACTACACAAGTTCCCCTTTTGAGTTACCCAGACTCTGATAGAAAACGAAATTAGTAAAATTGCTGTCAAACACCTAAACTGACTAGTCATAACCCAAATTAACCTAATCTAATTTCGTTACCAGCTAGGCCCCAGCAAAAGACTCCAACAGAATAAAACAAAATTCTTAACCTCCCCTTTATATTAAATAATTGATGAGCTCATTAAAAAAGAAAGCCAACTTGTAACGACCCAAACAAAAACTCATATAAGCTTAAAATAGCATCTTTATCGATTTGGCCTACATAAAAGGTCTTGTCATATTTGTGTCATTACCATTATGCTACTGGAGGACAAAAGTAAGGAGGGGGGGGGGGAAGCAAGGGTCCTTGAAATCTTAAAAATAATTTACATGTTGGGTTTGAACCTGTTCCTTGTATACCCTTCTCCAATCAAATAGAAAAGAAAAAAAATGGCATATATCTTAAAAATAATTTACATGTTGGATTTTGCCGATGTTATATCATTGCCAACTGATACTAAATGTAGATATTTCTTGTACAGGTTCTTAGGGGTTTGGATCAAGGTATAGGAGGAGGTGATAGTGTCCCTCCAATGCTAGTTGGTATGTTTCAATTGATAAAGTCATTGAAGTTAGTGGGTGAGCCTTGGTGCAACGGTTAAGTTGCACTATTGCAACCATCAGGTTGCGGGTTTGAAACATGGAAACAGCCTCTCCGCGGAGCGGGGTTAAGGCTGCGTACATTTTCCCTGACGCTCTTTTAAAGCCATTATAAGTTAAAGACTTCCTGTAGTTGCCTTTTTCTTTCTTTCTGTTTTTTCCCTTTTATTTTCCTCACAGAGTTCTTCTCTGGGAATTTTAATATGTTATTTTTACCATCTCACAGGCGGAAAACGCAAGCTTCAGATTCCTCCAGAATTAGCATATGGACCTGAACCTGCAGGATGCTTTTCAGGTGAAGCTTCAACTTACTAGAAGTCATAGATTTTAAGCATTTAATAACACTAAAACTACACTAGTTTCGGTGCACACAAAAATAAGGACAACTGGTAGAAACTATCAAGTTGATGATTGATGCATTTGGATTGAGCACCGGACCAAATACTATAGTGGCATTTGACGATATATGAAAATTTCACTAACGGGAACTCTTTGCAAAACCTAGTTTTTCTCAAACCCAAATTACCCGTTGCAAAAAGTTGCTTGACACTGCAAAGTTGGTAAACCCATGGCAGACTTTCAAGCAAGCCCTATATTCTTTTAATCCTCATCTGCTCTTTTAAAATAAGACCTCCTTTTTTTCACTTTATTATTTTCCTGTGCACAAGAGAACAAATAAAAACCATGTATTGGTGAACAATCACTAGCATATAGAGGTGGAACTTGGTAAGCTGATCTGGGGTGGAGGTCAACCAATTCTATACCCCTAAGAATGAATGGTTGACCAGTACCTATGTGTCAATTGACGATGTTGAATTGACTCTAATCCTACCATAACTCAGTGACGCTTGATTAGGTTATTTGTGGTTCACTTCTGAATTAATTTGAACAGAAACATATATTGTCAGCTTTGGGTTGGGTCTCCCCCAAAGAATCAGCTCCTGACCAATCCTAGGTTTTGAAAAAAGCAGGCAAACTCAATTGGAAGTCTGTTTAGGTTAGTTTGATGTGGTTAAGCATGGCCTTAGGCATGATGTTTAAAAATATTGATATTCATAATTGTTTTCTATTTAGGTGATTGCAATATACCTGCCAATGCAACTCTTGTCTATGATATTAATTTTGTGGCAATCTACAAGTGAAAAACCGGTTGGAGGTACCAGTTCTATGATTTCAGATACATGGGAAGGCAACTGCAATTGTCTATGATGAGGTTCTTTCCTCTCCACTTTCTCTAACCTCTAATTCACTCGTCTACTTGTTGACCTAGAGGGAAACCCAAAAGACTAGTATCATGCAATAAGTGCAAATGAAGGCAGGAGCAGCCCTCCATACATTGGGTCCTGTCTAACAGATCCCTTGGGGCACTTATTTGATTGATCCTAACCATCACACCTATTTATTCTGGACTATTAACTGTACCGTTTGCCAACTTCACACGTGTTTTTTGCTCTGCTGGACCCAATCCCAGGTAAAGGTAGGTTGAGCCTGGATGGTAACCAGCATTTCTAAAACATTCAAAGATATTCTGGGAATATTTGTTGTTTTGACTTCATGCCAGGGGATGGCCCTAGGTAGAGTGGGATGGCTGAATAGGACTCATTTTGCTAACTGCAAGTAGTCAAGTAGTCTAGGGGAAGTAAAATATCATTTGAGGGAGCCTTCTGGTCTTGAAAATCTTGAAGGGTAAGTTCCACAGAGTGATTGATCCAAATAATGATCAGCTTATGTACTTGCTTACTTGGCATACCATACAGCATAAGGGAGTTGCATAACCCTAGGCCCTAGGGTCAATTCTCTTAACGAATGTCCAGTACCTTAAAACTGACACCGTTTTCATCCTAGATACACTTGAATGAAACGAAATATCATTGGAAGCAGGAAATGTTTATAAAGGTTTGAACTGAAATCATGATTGGATTTGGTGCCAGGTATTGGTCTCTTTGATCAAACACACAAGGAAACATTTATCTCTGGCTTGACTGAACCTTGGTCGCTCTCATTCCTTTGCTTTGATCATCATAATCAATTGTTTTTTGCATTTCTTTTTTCCCTTTTTCATATCTTTTCTGTGCTTGTTTGTTGTTAAGATTTGCAATTACAAGTGTAGTATAACAGGAAGTGATTCAGTACCGATGGTAGATATGATTTTCCATACTATCTATACAAGTCCTCATTTTTTTAGTTGGTTTCTGCAATCTATCCATATATCCCCTACCCCCTTTTTCATGGCTTGCTGAAATAATTTTTAACCTCATCTATGGATATTGTATTATCTGCTTCTCAAGATGGCACAAGTGCAGGAGCTGGATACTGCCACTCAAACTGTCCCATCATTCTCTGCTACTAAAAACCAAATGAATGAAACCTTCCTTTCCATGGCAAAAGCATATCCTTGGCAATGCAGCACTTTAGGATAACTCTGCCAATACAACTACAAGAAAGGAAACAGCATCTTAGCAACCCTAGCATACCTTTCCTGATTTGTCTGGGAATTGTCTATATTGGACACTTTTCCTTCTCCTGAATCCTTTTTGGCCCACACTGATAATCATTAATCACTACTTGCTGTGCTACAGACGATCTTGGAATCATGTACATTGATTAGTAGAAATAATTTGCAGAGTTTTATGAACATACAAGTAATCCAGTAGGATGGGGTGTGATAATGATATGAACCTTTTACCAAATCTTCTTAATAATTAATTGAAAAGAAAGCACTGTTACCAAACTGCCAAACAACAAATTATAAAGATGAATCTAACAGTAAAGGAGGAAAGGAAATTGAAACAAAAGAAATGTAACCTAGAGAGCAATATTTAAAAATTTAAAGATCCGTATGGTCATGCCTACTTGCAAGCACTTTCTCTTACCATTGGATCAGAATTTAATTTACTTTCACCATGTTGCAAAGATACCGATTTTTGTAAGCCCAATGGTTTTGAACTTTTAATATTTGAAACATTAAGGACCAGCGAGAGGGTCGTGGACCATGAAAGGATGAATGGACGATATACACCGTATGGTATCCCATTACTTGGAGGGTAAATATTTGAAGAAAGAAAGTTTCCTCTCTCGCACAGTCGCACTTGCCTCTTTTGTCTGTCTTTCTGCTCCCTGTTAAATGACTTCCTTGCCCCTCCTAGATTGAACTAAAATGGGGAGTTGATGGGTCTTGTGTAAGCCTAGGAGCCACGATCAAGAGAACACTTCTCCGTAATTGAATTTGGATATGAAATTCTCCAAGTGGTGAATCACCTTTACACATGGCAAAATCAATTGTGCCTATCCTAAAGAATCACCTTTACACGTGGTAAAATTAATTGTGCCCATCCCAAAATACCCTCTAGATATCCTAACCTAAGACATTTTTGCCAGAAGTAACCATAAAAAATGGGGAAAAGGAGCGCCACCCAATTGTGCATGTGGACGTGTATCTGCACCTAGACACAACCAGGCAAGATGGAAAGATAGGGGCATGCCAGTCATTTTGTATCCGACTGTGTTTAGGCGTAAGTACACGATCAGACACACGATTAGGTAGCATTCTTTCTTTCTAAAAAATATTAGGAAAATAGTTTTCTATCCAAGAGTGTGGCCTACACTAGCACTCCCTTGTGTCTATCTCTCTCTCTCCTCAAAGCAAAGGGGGCAGAGGTATCTTTTCAAATGGGAACGACAGAGATAGACTTATGGGAGTGCTAACATAAGCCAGCCTCCTGAGTTGAGAACTTTCTCCCAAAATATTAAGGAAAAAAAATTCTCAAAGCTGCCAGGGAAAGGTGCACTAGCATCATTTTCTCTCTCTTATGAAATAACCGTATGAAACCATTTCGAAGCACCTCCATTGGTGTGCTCACTTATGGTACTTGTTCAGAGAAACTTCTCCCAAGAAAAGTATACATCAATAATGGATGATGAGCGAGGTTCAACTGTCAATGCATTTGGTAAGTCACAATTCATATACTAATAGGGATCAAAAGCATTTCCTAGTAAAAGGGATCACATCTTCAGCTAAGCAGAAACTTTATGATTCTAAAGATTATGTGCAGAGCAGGTGAATGATGCATTACAGATCATGACAGGACAATTCATGCTAATGGATGAGGACAATGTACCTAATTGCATTCCAATTAGAAAAAAACCCACACTATTTCTGATTTCCTGTACTAATACAGATAATATTTCATTCATGTCCACCACCATTAACACACCCTTACTCCAACTGAGTAACAAAACTTCTTGCAAAAAACAAGAGTAGCAAAACTCCAATAAGTCCAAAACCCTGATTTTACAGTGTTTAATATCTTCACAAAAAAAGGGAACAGATAAAGAAGTAGATGTCTTTTTTTACAGAGCTGGGTATTGTGCAGTGCAGGCACCGGGGGAAAAGAACTCTCTCAGTTTTCATTCCTAAATCTCTTGGTCTACATGATGGAGCAAGCATTTGGATTTTCATCACTGAACATGGTTGTGTATTGCTCTTCCTGTCTGCTAAAGGAACTGATGGTGCCTGTAGTCTCCACATTTCTGACATAGCCAGGAGGTGCCTTCTTGTCATAAACTTGTGCCGTGTAAGGATGAGCCACAAGACTGTAAGGAACGTAAGGCCAAAACTCTGCCTTTTTCCCTGTTGACTGTGCTTTCTTCAAAACCTTGTTTGGCTCAACATACCCAGTCACAGTAACCTTATGTTGCTTCAGGTTTATATCCACAGATTTAACACCTGCAGAAGGAAGAACAGTACCTCAAACCCATTAGCCCTCATGAGCAGAAAGAGTAAAATAACCACAGAGGGAGAGAAACAGAATGCAAGAAAATTACCTTTCATGGAAGAGAGGGTTTTCTTGACTTTAAGCTCACAGCCTTCACAATCCATCCTCACTTTGAGCTCCACAGTTTGCATTTGCTTCCTCTTCTTCTGTTTATGACCACTACTCAATAATCCTGAGAAATAATCCATAGTACCTCCACCAACTCCCATGTTGTATTTACTCCTGATCTCTTTGAGAAGATGACAGATACAGAACTAATCACAGTTTAAATACTCAGGTCAAAAGCTACCAGAATCCAGAGGGGCCTGGATTTAATGGAATTTGGTGGAAAAGAGACACTGCCAGGACAAATAGAAAAACAGCTGTTACTCCTGGCCTTGATGGGTTGGTTCGAGAGGTAAGCACTCAAGAGGAAATCAATAATGTGAAGAGAAGAAGGGAATAGATGAAACAAGAAGCAGCAACCAGACGAATGGTCTTGGAAGAGATCCCAAGCCTGAATTTATACGAAAAAATAAAACAGTTGTGGGTAGTGTGCCAAAAATTTGAAGGAAGCTTCCTTCAACAGCTGGAAATTCCTTCCTTGCCTTGAAACAAAAAGGCTTCTTTAAAATGCTGCTCCCTCCCTCACCTTATTACTTGCTCTGAGTAGTTGTTCTTTCCACCGACCCCCACGCTTTGCCTTCCTTATAGAGAGACCTTTTGCAAAGCTAAGAAAGAAAGAGAGAGACAAGGTAACCCTTCTCTTTCAAAGGTAATAAAGGGAGGAGAGCAAACTACTAAGTAACTATTAAAGAGGAAAATCCTGATTTCCAATGAAAGTATGAGACTACCATCAATTGAAAAATGAGCTTTGTGTTTTTAACTGAGAAGGAATTAAAGACTTTGGGTGGAAGAAAGCTGTCTGTAACAATAACTTCTCACTTTGTTTGAGCATGCCTAGCTAATGCCCTATGAAAGAGACTTTGTATCGGGGTGCAATAGACAAGGGAATATAGTGGTTGAAAGTTAAAAAAAGCACACTTGCTAGAGGTGAGAAAATTTTAGATATAGATGTCATCAGCAGATGCAGCTTTTCTTGTAAGGAAGGTGACAAGTGTCAAGTGAAGTGTCAATAGGACTAGGGATGTAAATGAATAGTCAAAATTTGTATCTGAATTACTGTCCATATTTATTTCGTATTATTTAAATTCGTACGAAAACAAAACGGATGCGAATATGAAAGTTAAATTGATGCAGATACGTATAAGCTATAGCTATCTGAAAAGCTATATTTACATGTAAATCGATAAAATATTCGATTTGTATCCGTGTTCGTATCCATTTTGGATTATCGAGATTCGTTTAAAAGCTAATCAGATGCGGATACGAATATAGCATTATCTGAGCCGAATCCGATCCGTTTATGTCCCTAAATAGGACCAAAATGAAGAGTGCCACATGGCTTTAAAATTGCCTAGTGGGTTGGGTTGGGTTGTGACAGCTTTTTTGTAGATATGATTGGCCGGTGCAACTGTTAGAAAAAGCAGGCCAAGGAGAAAAATATAAAGCCATAGACGCGTTTGGCTTTGCTGGGACAGGTTGCTCAACGCTGTTATATCGAGGCTTTTTCTTTTTTCTTTCCGAAAGGAACGTTTCTCCCCCTACCTCTTTTCTCACTCTCTCTTCATTCAAATTTAAATTTTGAAAATCCACAGTTGCCTTCTATTATTATTTGACTTTTTTAAGCTACTTCCAAAATTCAGGGACAAACTAGTCAAGTTTCTAAGCGACTGGGGTATTGAAAGGAGCCAAAGATGAAGAAAGTAGACCATAAAACGTGACATGGACCCACCCCATTGGTCCTGAACCACAATCCTTAGCGGCCCAGCCCAACCCTATTAGGCTACTACTACCTAATCCAAGTTGCATGACTTCTCATTTCTCAAGCATTATTGGATGGTGGGACAAGGAGTTGGGCTTGGCCATTGGAAAATATCTGTTTTTTTTGTTTTGGTAAGAACTTATTGACCCTTCATTGCCTGATTCTTTCTCTCTCTCTCTCTAATTGTTGATATGTGGGCCCTTTTATATATAACCGTGTTGTATTGTGAATTTGAGATGTTTGAAGTTATAGAGCTATAGTCTCATATTGATTTGTTTAGGTTCTTGATGTTTTTATATATTTGACGAGTTATATCCATTTAATGCCTTAAGGTTTTAGATTGGATACTTTAATATGATATTAGAGGCAAAGTCTTTTTATTATTTTTCATAAATTATTTGTTCACGTGTGGAGCCAAATATATCGTAACTACATGTGAAAGAGTGTTTTGGGATGTTAGAAGTTATAATGCTACAGTTTCATATCTATTTGTTTAAGTCCTTGGCTTTTTAAGGTTTTGGTTGGACCCTCTAACATGCTACACTTCCTCATGTATTCCCATTGCCTTAGCATGAGAGATTCTATTCTATAACCATAGTGATCCCCTACCTTATACTATATATCTATTCATTTAAGGTGAGACAAGGCCACAAAGCAATATACATAAAAATTAAAAACTATGAATCGAGATCCAGGACCGGCCAATCTTGATCGGATTGGAGTCGATCATGATCAATGAAGAATCAGTTAGAATTGATCACAATTAGCCATAACCCTAGTTTTCATATAGAGATTGATCAATCTAGACCGGTTAAAATCGGAATCTACCTCAGTGGATTTCAATTCGATCCGATCCCATCTTTAAAACACTGAGTATACCCCTCAGTAATCAATTTCAATCTTTTTTTTAAGCCATAACCACCAAGCTAAACATATATCTAAAGCACAAATTCTATTTTAGATATGGGAGAAAGAACGTTACATGGTCGTGCGGTGCGTGGCCCCTGTGCATAGACACAGGGCCACGTAAAATAACCACCACATCCTTAGAAATGTTCTCCTTTCTATGGGAACACAACGGTCATTACGCCTAATCTTATATCTAAGCGTAGGGGCTGCGTACCACACACAATCCGGTAGCGTTCAATTTCCCATTAAATATATGCATTATCATTATAATCTATAAAATGTAATCCATTTATGCATTCAATCTTTACAATGCATCTAAATATTCACATAAAAGTTGGACCGAATTTCTGATAAAATGATTTAGATATTCAAAATTTTGATTATGGTCACCGAATCAGAAAGCAGAAGTCGATCATGAGAGTGTTAAATTATTATGTAGTGGTGGACACTACTTTGCTCTCTCCTTCTCCCACTCGTTCTCTCCCAATTGTTATACCCTTTATTTTTATGTTTTCAATATAATATTATATTATTGTGGACCTTCTCTCTCACTCTTAAGGGTTTTATTGCAAATATCTGCCGGCACCGATACTGATATCGATTGATACGAATGAATATTATAAAATTGGATCAGATTGTTTCACCCTTCAAAATATTGATACGGTTTTTTTTTTTTATATATGTATTTTGGATTAAATTTTCTTCCACCCATAGAAGACAGATCATCCATCATCTTAGGATTCACAAACTCACTAGGGTTTTAGTATATATTAAAAGGGAAAAAGATCTCTGTCCAAGAGTCTCACGAGCTTATCTCTCTATTTCCCATATGAAAAGATACCTCTACCCTTTTGTTTTAAGGAGGAAAGTGATAGACACATAGGAGTGATGGCTTAGGCTACACTCCCATATAGAAAATTACTTTTCATATTAAAATATCCTCTTGATACCCTTTTCCGCCCTCTCTCTCTCTCTCTCTCTCTCCTACAATTTGATTGATGGTGTGATGTGACCAAGTCCAAAGAAATATTAGTAAAGGATTAAATATATTTTCTTTTTATGTTTTGGTTGAAACAAAGAATCTATCCTACACCAAAAAAAAATTTATTAGATTAGGAGATTATAAATAAATAAATATATATATATATATTCACCTACTTAGATTGCTGGACATATTGTATTAAATAAAACCATGAGGGCCATGGATGTCAAACTTATGCATTAGTTATAATTCTGATCAGGTGTCTTTATTGTTCTACGCATCTTGGGTGGGCCAGGGCAAGGTCCATATGGGGCATGGCAACTAATTATTGGGTTTTTTTTTCCAGTTTGGAAGGGAACAGGAACGGTAGAATGCCTATGCTATGTTGAGTGGTCAAATGAATTAGAAGTATGGACCCCACCTAATGACGTGACAAGTGTCTAACATTGAATGCGTCAAGATGATCGGATCTTCTTTTACCTTATACGTAACGTGACTGCCAATTTGGGAGCCCTAAAAGGAAATGACAACGTGGACACATTTACTGGTGATTGTCGGTGGGGCCATGGTGTTTCAAATCGGGCTTACTTTTTCTTTTTGATAAAAAAATTCGGACTCACTTGATGGGTTCATGTGATGAAGGCATTTTTTATTTTTGGGAGATGGGGGATAGTGTATTTAGATATGGAGATCGGGCCGATATTAATACTTGATCGATACTATATCGATGGTACCGCAACAGGGGAGAACAAAATGGTCCAAAAAATCTCATATCGATATGTTACGAGATAAAACAGTCCAATCCAACTTGATACGATTGATTTATATCGATATTAGTATTGGTATCAAGAATGACCAATATTAGACCAATATTATCTATGCCAATGCCATGCGCTAAAACCCTGGCAAAAAACTCTAGAAGAAGAAATTTTTTTTTTTAGGTGAATTAATAAGATTTAATTTACCTTTCCTTGCTTCAAAGGAAAAGTTGGATGAATAATAGGATATATCTTGATTGAAAGAGTAAGAGGGTACAAGGCTACAAGCCCTTCCTGACTTGATACCTGCCTTTCTCCTAATTAAACTTTAAAATGGATTCCATGAGGAAGAAGCCCCCTTTAAGTCTTTAACATAAATTAAGGAGAAATTTATGTTAGATGAAGAGATTAAACTTTTTCCGTACAATGTTTATGAGAAGGGAAGAGAAAGGTGGGTCCCATCAGTATTCCCTTTCAAGACCGATAGAACATATAGCAGACTGATGGTACCCACCTTCCTCTTCCCTTCTCATAAACATTGTACGGAGAAAGATTAATCTCTCCATCTAACATAATTTGTCATTAAAATTAAATTATTGGATCATCATTAATTCTCACTATTTTTTTCAAGAGGATCTGCCTACGGCTCATTGATCAATAGAATCATTTCAAAAATATACGGAGAACACTTTTTTAATCTTAGATTCTTTGATCTTTTATGCTTTCCCACAACCACCTACGCCCCCACCCTATATTACCAAACACCTGGGGGGGGGGAGGGAGCTGAGATGGGCCCCACCCTATTTGTGCTGCATGTAGATTCCTTCTCACACTGGCATCGTGAGGAATTTTCTGTAAATTTAAACGTTAGATTAATGTGCATTCTCAGCCTAGCATCCAACATCTGATCCATCAACCAATTCAAGCCTTTTGATGCAGGAAATAAAAATTTTCAAAGAAACATCAACAAAATTTGACCACTCCTTTGACCCTCCGCTTTCTTTGGTTTGGGTTCATCCTCCGTTAACACCACACAACGCACAAAGAATATGGAGAGAGGATCCTCTTGCGTGAAATGACAATAAAGCCCAACAGAACAGAACTTTTAATAGATGCTGACTGCAGTGAGGTGCAATTTCGAAAAATGGGCTTCTGCAATTTCACAAGCCCATTTTGTGATGTATTATTGAAGTACAACTAGATGAAGAATTAGAGCTCAATATTTCACTTAAGCATAACGGAGGCCCAAGACAAATCAAATCCTCTATAGAGAGGCCCAATTAGCACGTACACGGTACACCACAAATGATCAAAGTATCATGGTTTATGCAGGCGCCTTGGCTCAAGTATTTACGGCTCATATCACTGCCGAATGCCGATACCAATAAGAACCCGAGTCAACTCAGTGTAAACTCAGTCAGAAAGCAAGCTATTTAAAGCAAATTATCGAGTGGGTTCATGAGTCAACTTGGATCAGTCCCAGTCGATGCAAGTCAACTTTTATCTGATTAAGGCCAATCCAAAAAAATATATATATATATATTTCCCCCTCGTTAACTTTATGCGTTGGGCTCTTGGCTATGCGAACAACATATATATACTTAGTCTAGTATGGAGACCATGTTAGGGTTTAGGATTTAAGCACAAAGTTGCTTAAAGCATTACACCCTGAGTATCTAGTTTGGAATACCTGCAGACTGCTGCCTCCAGCTAGTATATATAGAAAAACTAGGGTTTAGGTCAGATGGGCTAATTACTAGATTGCCCCTCACAGCCTGGGCATTAACACAAGTAGGATTATATGAAAACATATAAAGGGATATTATATAAATACCCTTACAATCTCCTCCTATGTTCTACATATATCCATTACACATGTATAGGAACCATTGTTCAATCAGTAATTGAATCAATATAAATTGAATATCAATAATCCAATAAATCAAATAAGAAATAAGTAGACTTCAAGAAATAAAACTAGGGTTTTAGATCAAAACTAAACCCAACAATAAATCCGATGTTCCACATGCAAGTGACTAAACCAAAAGAAATAATCAAAAGAAAAAGTCCTTGCAATCCATGTGACTTTACTCATCAAGTAAGTCATCCTCATCGAGATCCAGATTCAACCGTTCTCCTCCATCTTTGCCATTCTCTGTAATTTGTCAAATATGAATTTCATAAGATATTATGAATTCAATCATTTGCACAATAGTATCTAGTTCAACAATAAGAACTTAGTACATTTCATATATGGTGAAGGTAAATCAAAAAACAATAAGCATCATCATCAAGTTTCTTTACAAGAACTCGATCCTATATAGTCTCTATCATAAGGACCATACCATGTTTCCATTTGGAATACTGTATTCGTCATATCAGTCATAGATTTATGTTGTATCATCAAATTTGGAATGGTGTACTCGATCCTATATAGTCTCTATCTATGAAAGACATGTCATCAAATTTGGAATGACATAAAGACTAGCACAATATCATTGAAACATATCAGACATTTTCCATATTCCTTTGTGGAATAACAAAGTAAGGAGACTTCACATGAAAATTTGCTACCCCATCAAGTTTGGAATGGTTTCACAAACGCCCATACTTAGTAACCTAACTAAGTTATCGAAACATGTAAACTGTCCCGAATGCTTACCAAGGCTAGATGAGATTCGAATAATTCAAAATAATATCGGGTTAGGTTAAGACCGACTAAATGGTCTTTAACCCCATCTCCCTGTAGTTTTGAATGTTCGATCTTTGTTCAATCCCTTTGTAAGGGCATCTATCGTATTATCCTTCGATCTCACATCAATCAAAATGATAATCCCTTGTTCTGTTCTATAATTCAGCATGGCCTTTTTTTACTGATGTGTCTCCTCTTACCATTAAAGAGTGAGTTATTCACAATCGTCTTTGTTGCTTGATTATCACAGAATATAGATATAGAGTTTAACTTAAAACTCCTCAATGGAATATCTATAATCGAGATCCTTTATCCACTCTGCTTCATCTCCCAGAAGCTAGAGCATAAAGTTCGATTCCATAGATGACATGAGCAATACTAGTCTGTCTTTTGGATTTTCATACTAATTTGCTCCTCCTAGTGTAAATACATAACCACTTGGTGGATCTGCTGTCTCCCAAATCCGAGCACCAGGATGCATCGAATATCCTTCCAAAGTTAGAAGATGTCCATTATAACATAAAGCATAACCTTGAGTACCCTTAAGGTATCTCATCGCCTCGATAGGGCATCCCAATGCTCTTTTCCAGATTACTAGTGAAGCGACTAGCATGCCTACCGTAAAGGCTATGTCGGCCTAGTGCAACTCATTGCATACATGAGACTACCAATCAGTTTAGAATAATCTAAGCGATTCACGGTGTCACCTGTGTTAGGTTTCAACCGTTTGTTATAGTCATAGGGTGTCTCAATCGGTTTACAATCACTGTATCTCCAACTAGAAAGTAGCTTCTCAATGTAATGAGTCCGATTAAGGGTGATCCCTTGCTCATGAAGCTTACTCTCATTCCAAGAATGGTGTCTACCACACCAAGATCTTTCTGTTGAATTCTTTGGACAAGGTTTCTTTAATGTCACTCACTACTACAGAGAGATCGAACCTAGAATCAACATGTCGTCTACATACAAGCAAATAATCGTTACCTTGTTTGACTCAACAAAAAATAAAGGCACTTATCCGAGTTCTTGGTTTGAAAACCAAAGCTCTTTCTTGTCTTGTCAAACTTCTCATGCCACAATTTAGGTGCTTGTTTAAGACCATAGAGAGATTTGTTTAATTTACAAACTCTTTTTAGAACCTTCCATGACAAACCCTTCAAGTTGGTTCATGTAGATTTCTTCATAGGTCTCCATTAAGGAAAGCCGTTTTACATCCATTTGATGCACAACATAGTGCTCAATAGATGCTATGGCAAGAAAAATCCTTATTGTTGCCAAATGGCGGCGGAGAGTAGATGTCAAAATAATCTATCCCTCTCACTGTTTATAGCCTTTAGCTACTAATCGTGCTTTATACCTGGCTATAGACCCATCCGGATTAAGTTTCTTCTTAGTACCCACTTACACCCTATTGTCTTGGCCCTCTAGGCGGATCAACAAGGTGTCGGTCTCATTCGCATTAAAGAGCTCATTTCCTCATCAATGGCTTCTTTCCATAACAGGAGTCCCTAGATCTCATCGCTTCCTTATAGGTGGATGGATCAGCCTCTAAATGGTAGGTCACAAAATCCTCACCAAAATTCTTGGGTACTCGATCTCTAGTAGATACTCTTCTAGATTCGATTCAAGGAGCATTGTGGGAGTAGTGTCGAAACAATTGGTTCGATTCCAAAGGTGATTCTCAGAACCACTTGACCAAACCAGGCAAGGTCGGCCTTTATCTCTAAGGAATTTATCCTCAAAGAATATAGCATCCCTAGATTCTATCACCACATTGGTTGATAGATCCAAAAACCGATCTGCGAAGATCTTTTCCGCACAACCAAGATATACACAAGTGTTTGTTCTAGTTCCCACCTTAGGTCTCCTAGGGTCTTGTATCCTAACATAAGCTACACACCCCAAACCTTAAGAGTGTCATATCTACAGGATGATTATGCCATAGTTCATAAGGTGTAGAAGTCGAGTTTTGAATGTGGTAGTCTATTTAGAATGTGATTTGCAATCAACATCGCTTCTCCCCAATAGCAAGAGGGCATACCATTGTCAATAACATGGAGTTTAACATCTCTGTTAACGTCCTGTTCTTTCTTCCAGCTATGCCATTTGATTGAGGTGAGTAAGGAGCGAGAGTTTCAAGGATTATGCTGTAGAGGCACGAATTCCTTGAACTCGTCAATTTGTATTCTCCTCCCCTATCACTTCTAAATCTTTTAATTTTCAAGTTCAATCGATTTTCTACCCTATTCTTGAAAATTTTAAAATTTTCAAAAGCTTCATCTTTAGATTTTAACGGTATAAATGACAATATCTAGAAAAATCGTCTATAAATGTTATCAAATACTTCCGACCTCCTCTAGTTGTGTAGCTTTTAAAGTCACAAATGTCGAATGTATAAGTTCAAGAAGTTGAGTGCTCCTAGAACTGGTCGAACGGTTTTCTAGTTATTTTAGTTTGAACACACACTTCACATCGTTAAATCTAATTGAAGTGTCTAATGGTAAATTATGAGTTTTAGCTAGTTTGAGCATTTTCCTATAGTTCACATGTCCTAACCTACAATGTAGTATTTTGGGATCAAGTAAATTATGGTTAACCTGGTTTATTGTCTCATTAGCTAAACTCAACCTAAACATACCATTCAAATTATAAGCACATCCAAAATAAAAGAAGTTAACGAGACAATGTTACTCTACCACTACTAAAAGTAATAGACATGCCGAAGATCAAGCAAAATTCCAATGGAAATTAAATTCTTTTCAAAACCAGGAAAGATTTTAACATTTTTCAAAGTTAATATTTTACCGATGAGAGAACCAGGTTTCATTGTCCCTTGTTGAGCCACTTCCACGGCGTCTCCATTTGCAACAATGGATCTACTGCTACTTGAACAACATCGGTGAGCGGTCCTTGCTATTGCAAACATGACAAGTCGCTCCAGAGTCTAACCACCAATCGAAGATGTCTTGGCCAACCCCTTACCCTTGCCAATCATGGCAACAAAGTTAGTAGGCTCGATCTTGTCCACCGACATGTGAACTTCCTTCTGTGGTGTGTCGGTGTTCCCTTTCTTAGGACCCCTACACTCGGATGCATAGTGACCCCACTTTCCACATTGCGGCACTTGCCCCTCTTTTTAAAATTAGGCTTTTTGGCCTCCAAGCTGTTGGGGTTCTTTCTTAGGTGGCTTGGACTGCCTAGGATATTTCTTGGGTTGTGAAACCAAATTGGCGGATGCCTGTTGTTGTTTCACCATCTCCAAGTTATTTCCGCTCTGTTCTCATCTTCGATTCTAATGAACCGTTTGAGATCATCCAGCCCCACTTGTGTTTTCTTTCTGTGCATCTCGGTTTAAAGGAATGCCGGTAGAGGGTAACTTAAAGATAATTGCACCCACTAAGAATGCATCAACAACGGGGATGTTTTCTTGGTTCAATTTTGTTCTCAAGTTCTCAAAGTCATTACTTGTGGAAGTATCTCCTTATCTTCTTGAAACTTGAAGTCCATAAACTTGTCAACCAAATGAGTTTTTGATAGGTCCTCCTCCTTTTTGAATTGGGCTTTTAGGTTTTCCCAAATCTCTTTTGCGGTCTCATATTTACTATAGGTCTCTCACCTATCTGACAGTGAGTTCAATAGGTAGTCTTTGCAAAAGTCTTCGTCACTTATCCATTGGGCTTGATTAGGTCCGTACAATCGAGAAAATTTATTTACTACAATGTAGAAAATATTGAGGTACTTGATCAAATGAGTCCTCCTTTTCCAAGAACGAACTCGAGCCACTAAAGCTTTCCAATTTGATCATCTCAATTGGAACAGCGTGTTTCTCCATATTAATTGATTTGTTTATATGCCCAAACAAAAGATCAAATAAAAAATAAATGCTCAAGGACAGTCACGAGATGGAGAACCCTGGATTTAGATGAAGGAGGAAAAGATCGCGACGGTGCAATGCGGTATCGACACTTGTAATGTACACGCTATTCGCAGTCGCTAGCGCGGATGTTGGCTGCTCATGCAGATAATGGCCGAACCCAAAAAGATTTGATAAATTAAATCAAAAGTGTCCTTTTTTTTTTCAATGAAGGACAGTCAATTCAATGCCTTGAAAACGACTTTGAGTAAAGAGCTTGCTGCCAAGTGCCAACGATCAAATCAATGCTGATTTTTTTTTTTTTTTTTTAATTATGGCACCAACACCATAAAGCTTCTTTAGCTTTTGTCAAAAAAAAGTTTCTGACAAAACAGAAACGAAGACTACAGAAAGCTTCACTGTTTGTTTTTCTTTTTTTTTTTTTTTTCTAATCAAAAACAAACTTTCAACTCCTTTTGTCTCATTCACCTTCAATCAATCAAATCAAACTACTATTCTTTTGAATGATAAATCAAAAAATAATGCAATCAAGGCCAAAGTCGATTACACATATGGGCCCAAAGCATCGTGACGATCTAAGAAATCCTGCAGGTGAATGAAGACATCGAGAAGCCGATCTCGGAATTCTACAAAACCCACGATCAACAAAGCCGATCTCTCAATTGAGGAGAAAAATTCGCAAAAACCCACGATCAAACAGAGCCGATCTCTCAAAAATAAATTGTGAATTCGAAAATTCAAAGCCGATCTTGATCGCAGAGAAACAAAAATTCTAATGCTTTAAGATTGTTAGGGTTTAGGGTTTAAGCACAAAGTTGCTTAAAGCATTACACCCTGAGTATCTAGTTTGGAATACCCAGACTGCTGCCTCCAGCTAGTATATATAGGAAAACTAGGGTTTAGGTCAGATGGGCTAATTACTAGATTGCCCCTCACAGCCTGGGCATTAACACAAGTAGGATTATATGAGAACATATAAAAGGATATTACATAAATACCCTTACAGACCACACCCCATGGATGATGGGATATCGACTCTAATGGTTAAATGTCATTGGAGAGGATTTAGATTCTCTAATCTAATCTACCACCCCCATAAATCGACACATCTTAATTATGTTCAGTTTATATATGTTATTGTACAATACAAAAGGAATATATACTACAACTCACATACACACAGACGTCCCTATATACAATAATTAATAATTAAGCATCTCTCTCTCTCAGAAGATAAGTTACCAATTAATGACATGAAACAGAAGATCGATTCCTACTTGTGAGAAGAGCTAGAGAGAATGAAAAATCATTTGTATTAAGAAGCGAAACACTGGGAGCGTTACATCTATGTAGACAAGGATGTTCAGTTGCAGGAGACTCGAGTTGGCGAACACTGGTATAAGCTACAACTGTAAAGATGACACAGCAGAAGAGATAAGAACAATATAGAAAACTTTTCAAGGGTAAGGATAAGTAAAAATCCTCTTGTTGAAAGTGTATACAGTGAGCATGTAGAGCAACAGCCAATGTGGCAAGTGAGAAGAACAAAGACAATGATACTGAACGAAAGTATGGTTTCAAGTATTCGAATGGAATAACAGGAACGCCCGTCTTTGAATCGAAACCCCCGGGGACAGTTAAGGCTGCTGTGAACATCAAGGTTGCGAAAAAAGTGCGAGACAACAATAACCATACCTGCGTTTTCCTTCACCCCACTTCTCGCTCTGTTTTAAGGGATCATTGTGAGTTTCATAAGTCCGGTTACAAACAGCTTTACCCTTTCTTATTTGGTTTGTTTCATTTTGTTTGTTTTTATTAAAAAGTTTAGAACTGGTCATTTATGAGCTCACTTTTTGGCAGTTGAAGCCTGTACTAATATTCTTAATCTCACTTTAACGTATTCTGAATTATGTACTCTCTTTAATACTGTTTTATAGATATAGCTTGTGTTTTCTTACAAAAAAAAAAAAAAAAAGATATAGTGTATGTTTTCATCAAAATACATCTTAATTCCTTGCTGACTCTCTTTAAACCTAGTCCGGACTCTTTTCCTACCCCTTCCTTTTTTCATGCTATGTTTGGATGTCCAGAGAAAAAACAAAACATAATGAGACAAAATAATGATTGATTCTAAATTTGTTACTTTTTAAGGGTGGGGGATTAGATGCCAGAAAAATCATTGAAGTTAATAACCATTCTAAATATCAACCCAAAAAATACAATTACAAGGCATCTAAATTCTCTCCTCATTTTTATCCCCCAAAAATATGGAAACATTAAAGGATACAAAAAGAATGAATCAACACAACACCTAAACAAACAACAAACCCATAATTCTACAAACGCAGACAGCTACAGAGACCCAACTCTGTCTATGTATCCCATCTTCTTTGTCTATGTACAATGAAACTCTGAATACAATTTTTTTTTAAAAAATCCTTTTTTGTTTGCAATATCTTTGCTTCAAATTTAAAATTACAACTGAACGAGCAATCACCTCTCTCCATTACTGTCACTATTTATTGGACCACTGGAACTCAATTTCCAGGTTCCGAGATGGCCCACTTTTGCTTTCTGGAAGAAGGGTGTACTCCCCAGTAACTGTTCCAAGCATTACAACCCGATCAATCTGGATAGTAACTTTTCCGAAAGAGCTCTGTCATTTGATGAAAACAGTAGAAGTAAGTTACCAATGCAAGCAAGGATTTAAATCAAGGTACTAAAACTCGGGTCTCGGTGCCAACTCGACTCTTGGAAAAACCGAGATCTCGCCGAGTTGGTGCATTTTTTTTTTTTCAACTCGAAGCCTCAACTTTGGGTCGACCCGAGATCCGAGATCTCGCCGAGATATGTCGAGTTTTGTCCAATTAGGTAAGGTATTTAAGTGGTAGGTGGGTTAAAATAATGGGTCGAAACCGAGATCCGAGATCTCGCCGCGATATTGCACTTTTGAGACTCGCAGGCAATCTTGTCTCGGGATTTCGAAAATCCGAGAAACTCGGCGAGATCTTGCGAGTTCTCGAACCTTGATTTAAATCAGTGTCGGTCCCAGCCAATATTGATATTAATACGGATCGGCCAATACAGGCCACATAAGATGGTTTTGCCTCAATTTTTGAAAAAAAAAAAAGAGTTTTTTGACCATTTTGCCCTCAATAGGGGCCAATACATTGCACCGGTATCAATATTCTATCGGCCAATACAATACCGATACCTTGAACCCTGGATAGAAGCTTTCATGAAAAATAGTAAACAATGCAAACAATACGGAAAAAATTAATAGTCGGAAAAAAACCCTTTGTTCACTTCCTTCAGGCAGGGCTCACTACTAACCTTTCCAAACTTGCTCTTATTCTTGCATGAGATATGAAGCTTCTGCCCTTTTGGGGGACTATCAAATGCCCAGGCAAAGCTCTCTTCCCATTCAGGAGTAGGACCAGTCGAAACAACCTGACAAGCAAGCAAGCAAATTTTTCTTTGTAAAAGCAATAGAAATTTGGTGTGGCATTAACAATCTCATGCAGAGAAGTAAAAATGTACAAAAATGGAAGATATTTTTTGGACAGTAAAAATGGGGTTCTCCGGCATCAAAACAAGCATTTTAGGGCAAAATAGCAAATGTATACTGTTTGGCACTTGATGCCAGCAACCCAAAACTTGGGTACTTTTCCAGGTTAATGGGTCCCATACTTTGCTACCTGGAATCGCAGATAAGAGACAAATACTTTAAGCCTCACTTTAAGCCATACTCAAATTGACTCAATATCCTGAGACAGTGAAACCTCAAGACCCACACTGAAGTGTAAAGTAGCACAAATACTTTTAAAGTGTTGGGCTCATGCAGTCGATCAACAACCAATACTTGACTATAATTTTCCATTCTAGGTAAAGTAATTGGAAAATGATCTATCAGTTGATTTATCTTCTTAATTTGGGGGTTTAGTATGTAATTTAATCTCCACTCTCTATGAAGTCAAATGGTCATTTAGTTTGTAAAGAGCCCAAGTATATTTGTTTTGGATGAAAGAGCCCAATTATATTTAGCTTTAGTTTATCACCACAATAAACCAAAATCTTAAAATAATTATCTTTACTAGATCTAGTCACTCTTATCATTCACATCCAATACAAGTGGGGAGAGGGGGACAAGGCTTTTTTTAGGTTGCTTACAAACATTCTCCCCCACCTTCACACCTCCCCGCCCCAACCCACTCAACCAAGACCTGGCTAGGGTCCATACCAACATGCTAGGCTGGCACCTTTGGATGGGACAACAAACTTGGTTGGATATCAAATATTCAAACGTTCTCTACAATAGACAAGAATTGTGGTTGATGGTCCAGTGACAGTCTTAAGACCGTATGAATTACCAACCCAGGAATTTTTTTGGCATTAAGAGATTTCTGAAGCTGCTAAGCAGGATTTATTAAGTCCATTCCCATGCATGTAGGCCACAAGGACTACCTACCCTATACCAATAAATTATTACTGTCCACTCCAACTAAATAGTAAATACAAGATTATTATAGTATAGTTTACAGTAAGCATACCAGCAAAATACAATTTGATTACTATAATTGCAGGATTCAATATTAGTTTGAAAGTGTAGGTAATAGTGCAATCAGTAATTGTGCCCATATCACTCGATAATTATGCAATCAGTTTGGCCTTCTATATAGGAAATGGAAATTTAATGTAGGTTAACTGATCAGAGTTTTACATGTATCATACCTTGGTTTGTCTTGGAGGAGTGTTCCCTAGCGTGAGCTTGCAGTAGACGCTAGGGTTACCCACTGACTGCTTTAAATTGTTACCACGCTTTATAATTACCACTAAGGTCCCTGGCAAACACTGCAAAAGGAATTCTGCCTTCTCCTGAAATCGAGGTGGGCCAGACTGGATCAAAAATTGGAGCAAAGGAATTGCCTCAGCAGCAGCAACTGATTGAGCCTGGGAGACTTCGGCTGGGCATGCTGACCAAGCTTGCCTAAGAAGAAAAAGTGAATCCAAAGCTGCTTCCTGGGTTGCCTCAGACCCTGTCTTGAGGGACGTGACCAGATGCGGAATACATAGTGTGGCAGTCTCAGTAGCTCTCAAGCGTGGAAGATTACTAAAGAGTGCATTCAGAGCCTTAAGATATTCCTCATTCACACTTCCAGTGACCACTAAATCATTCTGAATAGCAGCTGCAAGACACCAGTTGAACATCAGATAAGCAGAAATCTTGAAAATACAAGAAACAGTTATTTCAGAAAAATATGCCAAGTCACATGGCAAGGAATAGGATCACCCAGTAATTAGTTGAGACTTTTTAGACTACCTAGAACAGAAGAATGGATATGTAAAATATGAAAATGGAGTAAAGGTAATATTGTCCAAATAAAATGGGTTTTCTAAACACCCCCCCCCAGCCCAAAAAAAAAAAAGCAGTATTAGAATAATAGTGAAATGTTTTGGAGAATATCAGCCAGCAGAAGTCGGCATGCATATGTTCTGACTTCTGATACAATCATCAACTAATCATGCTTCCCTAATTCTATTTTGCAGTTCTATGATAAAAAGAATGCATAAGCAACTATTACTGTGTAACTACTCTTGAAACTAGTTGTCCAGGGTTACAAGTAAACACAAAAGGTTCCACAGGCAGAATTTCCTTTTATTTTTCATATTCTTCACCGAAACGCAAGGGGCATAAAAAATGGTATAGTGAACTTCACTTCAGGATCTAAGTATATCCTAATCTATGTTATTAAACAAGCAAAATTGCTATGTCATTTGGAATCACATATGTAATCCGCCTTGATATATAAGAAGGGAGAGCAAAAATCATTTAAAAAAAAATTAATTCAAAAGAAGTTAACTTCAACTTAGGTAGTTTTCTTTGACAGGTTCTGTTCTTTGGTATATGTGCATTTGTTTTTCAACCCTTCACAGCTCAAGGAGTATTATAAAAGTTTATCCAAAAATTCCCATTTTAACAATGGAAGGAGATGCAAAGATCCTCCACTATTAGGTTTTTGTCTTTCTTTTGTTTCAAATAAAGCAGGGCTAATAAGAGAGATACAAAAATCGCAGTCTCGACTAATCCTGATTAAAGACATCAGCTTCAAACAATCCAAATTTACAACAGCAGAAGATATCTTTGTTAAATCAAAACCCTATGCAGCAGTACAAAATATTATTGTCCCTCACTTGAACAATGTTCTTGCAGTAAGGTATCTTCGCCAATTCTGTGTTCAAGTTTGGTTGAGAAAATGGAGGGAGCTGGAAAGCTTCGCATGTTTGGAATCCACTTAAACAGTGTTTATTGAGACCACCAGAAAGGGTCAACTTCATGTTTTCAAAAGGATCTTGAGGTTCTTCATACCCTCTATAGCATTAATATGCAGGAATCTATTTTAATTTATCTAAACCTTCTAACATACTGAGCTCGTACAAGGAGCAAAACTATACTTTCTTTATACAGTAATGTACATTTGATAGAGGTGCATTACAATATGGATATCCTTGAAAACAGAAGAATAAGAAGGCATGGATAAGAAGCAAAGTTTTGTTACAGCACTCCGCTGAAAGCCTGAAACACAATTACATGACGGTACAAGACTGGTGAAATTCCTTAAAAAAATTGGCATTTTGGTTGACATCTGAACTAAGACAGCTAGAAGACAACTGAAGTATTGGTGCTTTAGCTTGGTTGCAAGTTGGAGTATCATAAAAAGATTACTTTGTGTACCTAATTAAAAAAGATATGTCAATTCTACTGGAGTGGCTAATGTGCTTTCCCTATATATGCATGGTACAGTTTCCAAACAGAAGTCTATATACAAAAAAAGCAAAAAAATAATATTTACGAAATCAAAAGTATGAATTAGAGTTCCAGAAAAAAAAAATTTGAGTCATGTAAAACAATGGCCATTGACAACTCAGACAGCTAGAAAACTCTACGAACAAGAAATTATAAAAAGAACACCAAACAATTCCCTCCTACATAAAATGGAATGGTGGAGTAGGATTCATGTTAAAAAAAGCTTTCTGCTAGAAGAAAATGGTGATGGTAGAGTAAGATAAACTGCAAGCATCAGTAGGAAATCATGTTTATTCTCCTAGATAAGTTTCAAGCATATTCTAAGATGCAGGAAGCCAGTTAACCAATGACAAGGAGCAGTATATTTTAGCTTTATCGAATGCCACAGACATTATTCATCTCAATTTCAATTCAAACATGGATTTGATTCACACTCTATGTTCTGAGAAATATTTACCATCCGAAAAGAGGAATACCAGAGAGATAGGCTCCTCAAAACAAAAGTGGACAGAGAGGTTCACAAAAGTAAGAAAGAAAGGAAACATACCAGTTAGAGCTGACACTGATTCACTGGAGGCATACTCCTGAATAGTATGGTTAGAGAAGAGAAGTTTAATGAACATTGCTGCTTGAACTGATGTATCAGGATCGCTATCATGGAAGAGGTCGAGTACAACCTGAACACCCCCAGCTTCTGCAACTGCTCTTTTGTTTGCTCGGTTGTACATTACAAGGTTTTGCAAAGCACAAATAGCTACCACTTTCATTTCTTCTGTAGGTTGGTCTTCAAGCAGATTTACTAGAGCTCTACAAGCTGAAACAGCATCTGTAGTCCGAGCAAGACTCTCATTTTGAAACAAATCACCAAGAGCTAGGGTAGCCAATAACCTCGCATGCTGAGATTGGGTTTGTGGATCTAAAAGGTACTGGGATAGTGGTGAAATTGCAGACTTAGCAGCTTTTGTTTCCCTGACTTTAACATTGTTCAGCAATACTTCCAGCAGCCTTGCAGCAGTTTCCTCACACTGATGACACCTGAGAAGCTCCAAAAGTGCATCCACAGCACCACTTTCAGCCATTGCTTCGGAACTAGTTGCATCATCACTTTCCAACACAAGCAGCGCATTTAATGCACCAATCACTGTGCTTTCTGTGCCTGATCGAAGCAACTTTACCAACACCGCAACAGGTACCTCCAGGTAATATTCAGAGCTGAACTGTAGAATACTGGCTAAAACAGAAGCAGCAGACTCCCACAAGGCATGAGGCGATGGAGGATCACCTTGTAATATAACTTTTGACAACTCATTGACACCACCTTCCTTCGCAATTTCATTTGGCCAGGTTATTGCAATACTTGTGAGAGCTTTTATGGCCCTCTGTTGCAAAATGGGAATACCAGACCCCAGAACACGTATGAGTGCGCCAATTGCCTGTTGTGTTATTGAGTCCTTCTGAAGATGTTCTTCCAAGAGCAAATGTGAGAGAAGCTCAGCTGACAGCTGTTGAACAGGTGGTGTTGGAGAATCCAATAAAGGGATAAGTGGGTCAATAGCTTGGCGAGGAGTCAGGTTATAATCAGCACGGCACTGCGGATGCTCCAAAATATTAACAAGAACCTGTAAAGCACTATGCTGTCCATCAGGCCTGAACTCAGGTCTTGATAGTAACAGAAAAAGGGGCTCAACCACTTTGGCTGCTGAAGGACCCTTTGCAATGGTAGTATTGTTGGTCAGTATCCGAAGCAGTTCCACAAATACAGCACAGAGAAAATCAGGTGCTTCATGGAGAATATCAAGTATGCTCTCAATAACCCCAGCTTTCACCATTTCCATCTTACAAGTAGGCCGGTCTTTCCCTAACTTCACAAGAGCTTTTGAGATAGCCTCATGAAGTGTGTAGTCCCTACCAAAAATAAGTCCAACAAGTGGAATGACAGCACCGTGTGCAGCCACAAGTTCTGCCAAATTCTCATCATCCAATAGTTTATCCAGTGCACGGACCGCTGAATGATGAGCAGGAGTGAACTCAGTTACAAGGAGAGAGACAAGAGGCTCAACACAGCGAGCTGCAGCCATTGTAGACCTGATTCTTGTATTTCCAAAAAGAACACAACACAATTCAGCAGCATCGCCTTTCAGTTCCATTGAACAATTTGATGAAAGAATCCTGCAAAGAACATCCACTGCATTCATTTCAACATCTGCAACAGCTAGGGCTCTTGATGGATTTTCGCATAGTAACCTAACCAATGCAGCAATAGCAGCATGTTGCTCCCTCTCCATGCCAGTGTTAAGAATCTCCACCAGGGGCTGAACAGCTTGTCGAGCAGTTTCTGCATTCCTGATATGTTCTGACAAAAATAGGCTCTCCAAGGCTTTAGCAGCACTGTATCTAGCCCCTCTTCCACCAAGGCGTAATACTGCAACCAGCTGACTGACAGTACCAAATGCAGCATCATGTCTACGTATTTCAGCACTGCCAAACAGGATCCCTAATAAATCTGTAGAAGCTTCCTCTGTTGCATCTTGTGGGCCAAGAGAAAGATACTTTGTCAGTGCTTCTAAAGCTCCCGATTCTACCATTACAATCTTGTTTGGAGGACTATCCTTCGCAAGTTGGGTCAGGAGTCCAAGAGCTAGAAAAGGTGCCCCTGGTCGATCTGGAATTGGTTTTAGCAGATCAACAAGAGCAGGTATTGCTTTCCGAGAAGTAGCACCAACTCTAATGTCATCAACTCTAAACAACCTCTCCAAAGCAACTTGCTCTGGATTGTGGACCAAAGCAAACTCCTCTGATAGTTCCACAAGATCATATATATCAGCATCTGCACAGCCAAGTAAGGAAATAAGACCACCTGCTGCCCCTGAATTTGCGACAGCAAGAAGAGTTCCTCTGCTACCATTACAGACAAGGCTAGCCACTGCTTGTGCTGCAAAATATCTGTTTGCTGACTCCTCTGATCTTAACAAACTTGCAAGTACAGGGATTGAGTGCATAGTTGTATTTGCTCGTATGATATCTCTGTCTTGGAACAATATCGCAAGCAGTAAAGCGCAAACCCATGTGCTGGTATCTTCTCTAAAATCACCCTGCAGAAATTATATGAACAGAAGGTGAAAAGAAACTTCAACAATGATTGTTGCATCAATGGTATTTAGTAGGGCTGACCATGCAGAGGGAACAACAACCAAAAAAAAGTTTGGCATGCTAATGTACAGGATAACACTATATACTAATTATTGCATTTTCAATAATGAAAATTCAAAGATTTCAAGACAGATAAACAGAATCTAAGGAACTACATGGGAAATACCTGAGTAGCTTGTGACAAACATTGAGAAATCTTCTCAGTAAGAACTTCAACTGCTCCAGCCTCCATAATAGCAATTTTACTCCTGTCATCATGGCAGGCAAGTACAGAAAGCATCCATATAGCTAAATTATCACCAGAAATGACTGCTGTGGCAATTTCAGACTCTCTATTTCTAGTTTGTTCTTTAGCATGCCTGTAAATGCTTATCTGTTCATTGTTTTCATTGTTCCTGGGGGGTGTCAATGGAGATGATTGTCCCAAGTTGAGCATTTGAACAAGAGACTGGATGAGATAGATACATGAGTTTGATTCATTTAGAGCTTCAATTACTCTTTGGTGATGACCTTTTGCAACACAAATTAGAAGTGCAGTTCCTCCAACTTTGACTCGGGAGTTTGTTGAATTAATCACTCTTCTAGCAATTGATGAAATACAGTCTGAGCTACTAGCAATTGTGTCTCCAAGGACAACAGCTTGATCTCTGCAAAGCCTTGACAAAATCTCTATAACTTTTTCCTGCAAACAGGGTGTCGCGTCAGCTATACATGAAACTATTGGGGCTATGGTGTGAGTAAATTCAGCAAGGACAGCCCATGCAGGTTTGATATGCTCGTTAATTCCTTGAGACCTAGACAACAAAGCAAGCGCATCAAGTGCTTCTGATGTTGCAGCAGATTCAACACTAGCAGATTCCAGAAGAGAAACTAATGCAAGAACCGTTCCAGCACGATTCACACAATCAGATACTACATGATCAAATGAGCGGCACTGGAGTAAGCGAGCAATGGCCGCTGCCCCATGGGTTTTTCCATCAACTGTGCCTTCTCGCAACACCCTTGTAGCAGGCAAAATAATTTCTTCAGGAAATGCTTGCTCTGCAACTTCATTATCCAAAAGAAGATTAGCCAAAGCCCTTGTTGCTTGTTCTGCAACTTGAAGAACCACAGAATTAGCAAGAACAACTAATGGAGACAATGCATCTCTAGCAACAGCAGCCACATCCCAGTTTTGTTTAATTGAAAGAAAAATAGCAGCTAGGCAACATGAAGATTCTACTAAGATCTTTTCAGAATCCACATTTAACAGCTTCATCACCGACCAAAGAGCCTTAACTGCAATACCACTTTCACGCAAATCCTTCCGGAGATGAAAGAGTCCAGCTAGAACTGATGCAGACTTAGCTTGAGTCTCTTCCTTCGTTGAACTCAAAATTTTAATCATTGTCTCGATCGCATCATTGGCAGCACTGCCTTCATTTACTATATCCTTAAGGGAGGCCACAGAAAGCAAACTTTTCAGAGCATCCAAAACATAGACCTTTGATTCGGGAAGATCACTAATCAATAAGGCTGTGAGTTGGCTGATAGTCCCTGTATCTGATTTATGGATAAGATGGTTCAATGTCTTCGCTGCGATCTCTTTCCCATTCTGGCTCCCATTCTTCAACAGCCATAACAAAGCAGGCACAGCATCTGCACTGTCAACACATGCCCGTATATCTTCACTGTGGTTGCAGAGGTTTCCAAGGATTGTTGCAGAATCTTCCTTGGCTCTTGCAGATCCTGTCTCTAGAATTTGAACAAGCGGAGGTATGCCTCCAGCAGCAGTAATAGCCCATTTACTTTCATCATTCTCATTCGATAAAAGTGAAAGCAGTGCAACTGCACATTCCTGCTGTTGTTCAGATGAAAGGCCAAGAAGAGCTATTAACAATTGAACTCCCTCACGACCTTGAAGTGCCCGCCATACACTGTCTTCTTTGTTGCAAAGTATGAGAAGGGATCTAATCAGCTCATCCTGAAGCTCATTGGCTGCCATTGTGATTAAACCAACAAGCAAACGCTTTGCTTCAGAGTTTGCAAGCTTCTTGGAGAGGATAGTATTACCATACAAACTGGCCAGGGCTTCAATGGTGCGTTCCTGCACAAGAAATGGAAACCGAGGATTCAATTGATTAACCAATATCTTCTCTATAATTAGAGGCTCTGATGGTCTAATCAATTCTGCATTGCTATCATATATCATAAGAGCTGATGCTAAAGCCCCTAATGTGTCAGCAATCTGTGCAGGTGAAGTGCATGACTCGAGACTTTCTCCAAGGCTTGAGATGACAGATGACAAACCACCAGAGATGTTTGCTAAAGCACACATTGCATTCTCCTGTAATGCTTGTCCATACTCTCCTTGCATGAATTCTTTTGATGGGGCAATCGTAGCATTTATTAAAGCAGGAATCCCAGTTGAGTTAGCAATCTCCCTTCTTGCTTCTTTGCATTGAGCAGAAAGATATTTTAAAGCACCTGCAGCTTCTGCTCTTACAGAGGCTTCATTAACATGTCCTAAAAGATTGAGTAATTGCTTAGTAGCTTCAGCAGCCAAGACCCTAGAACAAACAGATGCATCTTCCATCATCATACACGCAAGAAGAAAGCAAACATTTGCTTGAGTACTTGACGGTCCACTTTTGAGCAACTTCACAAGAATATCCACTCCTCCTGCTTCAATGGTTGTCGGCCAAAATCTCTCAGTGCAGCTGGACAGGTTTCTCAAAGCCCCAGTTAGAAGGTTATCAACCAAGTTCCCAGCCTTGAGACCATTTTCCAGTTGCTCCCAAAGCACAGGTACAACTCCTTCAGTTGAGAAGATCTTTGATCCAACATGATCCCTAGCTCCACCTTGAGAGACAGCATGGATAGCTTTTGCAGCCGCAATTTGACCTTCTGCCGAGCTGGAACGGAGGAGACCAAGCAATGGTGGAATGCATCCCCCTAGCAAGACCTTCACCCTTAGTTCATCCTCCTTACAGAGAGATCCTAAAACAGTAGCAGCCTGCAACTTCACACCCAGCGATCCTGATCTGAGAAGAGAGACAAGTATTGGAACTGCCTGAGAATGGGATCCAACAGCACTGAAGGCACTGTCACGCGTATCTACAAGTTCCAGCAACTGCTTCAATGAATTCTCTTTCTCCTGTGCAGTTGAAGAACTCCTGCGCAACTGCTCAATGCATTGGGCAACACTTGCCAGTGTCCCATCTGGGTCCTCCATACTGGTGGTTCTGTCCCTGCAGTGGAGTTTGAGTAAGACCATGTATTTACAGTTATCATTAGTCTAACTAGGAGCGTCAAGAAATATAAAAAAGGATAACTATTGCAAGAAACTCATTTCTTCCACTTATTTTGAGAAGGAAATAAATTATAGTTTATCATAAAGCCTCAGAGAGCAGAGTTGCAGATTTATCATAGTCTTCCAATGGAATATTCTATTCTCGAAGAAATTCAGTCTTATTCTTTCCATATCAGCTTATAGTAGAGACATCATAGACCATTAGAGAAAATAGTAATGAAGGTGTTACCATGTTAGTAAACCAGGGTACATTAATGTATTAATAGGTTTTTTCATTTAGATTGAAATATTACAAAAAGAAAACCAGAAGGAATTTAAATAAAAACCTAGTTACAAACCAAGATTAAGCCCTCATTCTGGATTTAGTTTTTTTTTTTTGTTATCTCAGAGTCATTAAAACAAATCACCAATTGCAACCAAGTATGGTAGATGAAATATTTTCCCCTCCTCTGATTAGTCTATTGATAAAGTAGGACTTATCCATTTATGTTCTGTTGCTTGCAGCTTCTTCAGCTGATGCTCCAGTCTAGACTACCTCCACTTTGGATTTTTGAGACTTGAAGAGCGCTCCTGGATTTTTGCCGACAAATCACCAGAAAGCAATAATTAATTGTTCCATCAACCCCTCATCAGGTAAATCATAATGCATATAAAATGATAGAATGTAAGACAGATTAAGCCTGCTCTTCCGTTTGCCTCAATTCTACTATAGCTTTGTGTAGGACATCAACTGCACATTGGACCAAGATCTAGCTGTCCATGTGTACATTGGGTCCAGAACAAATGACTGATTCAATGACCAAGAAACTATTTTTTTTTCTTATTCCCAATCTGACTATAGCTATGCACATACATCAACAGATGATGGAGCAATTTACCCTCCTATTTCAAATTTGTATCTAGTTGAAGGGCACACATACCCAGCACAACCCCTATGAGAAAAGGTCCCTATCACACATTTGAACAGCCACAATACTGTTGTACCTAATATGCTCAAGAGTATGGGGTATTTTCCGGGTATGGGGCTAGGAAAGTTTTCACCAAGAATTTCCAAACTCTCACTTCTCCAGCCAATGAAGAGTACTACGGCCTAGGGTACATCCTCTGGTTCAGCAATGAAATGCAAAAGCATGGGCACTTAACGCGTTTCCAATCGACATACAAGGTTATCTTTATTACTCAGTAAATGGAGGGTTTATGTTGTAGAGCCATGAAATGGCTAGATATCGAGGGGAAGTTAGGTAATTATGATTATTCTTTTCATTATAAATACATGATATAGGGGAGTGGAGTAGCTTTGGAGAGTTTTAACACTTGAAGAAATTTAACTCTTTCATAGCCATCCCATTAAGCTCTTTCCAGTACCCCCCCCCCCCCTCCCAAGAAAAATCTCTCTTTTTTCCCCTTGGTTATTCACTATTTCTTCTTTCATGCTTGATTTTCACAGTGGCGCCTCATAGGAACATACATATTATCTCTCATCATGCTTCACTGGTGCCCTGGTAGCCACAATGACATCACAATTCCATTTAATTTCAGCAATTGCCAATCTGAAGTAGGGTAGGCATCCTGCTCATTACAGACAACAATGGAGTAGATCAATTAGGTAACAAACCCCATGATGTGGATGGGGCCACTGGTTTCTTGGGAAAATTAGGGTTCAAAGTCATGACAGATGGAAGTTTCTGGTTGGGCCCGGGTTATTTTGTCTAGTCCTAGCCATCTAGCTGTTATAACTGTCGTTCAGCCTCTCTAGTTTAGTCCCGAAGAGACTATAGACCAAACCCCACCCCCTCCTAGGGTAAATAAATAAGACTTGTAAGTGACTTCTTCTAAAGACTTCCTAGTTTTAGTTTTCATTAATAAAATTTTGTCATACGAAATCCTTAGTCAAAAGAAATGGAGTTGAAATAACTGGGTTTTTTTTTTTTTTTTTTTTTTTTTTGGGAGGGGGGGGGTTTGTTTTTACCCTTATTTGTTTTTTCATACGATATAATCTCGAATTCCTAAGGCAAATAGATGATACACAATATGACTCCATACCCATGACAGAAACATGTCATATCTTATTTTGTTATTTACTGTGGAACATAAACTTGCATCAAAATGATCTCCCAAAAATGTCATTTATAAAATAGGACATGTAAAGGAGCATTGAGGTTGTTGTCAGATGGTGCCATGCAGTCCCATTTGATAGCTATAGAGAGTGAAGAAAATTCTTAGGACCAACTAGATAAGCTGAAAACTAAAAGCATCTTGGCTACATTCAATTCTCACACAAATAACAGGGAAGATTAAAGTGAGGAAGTCACAAACCAAAAAATTCATACAACTGGCAATGTTATCCTAGAAAATTTTTAAATACCTCGAACCCATCTTCATGACCGAAAGTGGAGTTGGAGGCTCTGAATCTTGAAGTTTTGCAGCCATATTTCTTTCCTGGGATGACAAGAGAATATCATGATGGATGGGTATCAAATGCCATAAGGTCAGAGAAATCACATGAAAAAAGAAGATTGTTCTCAAAAAGGCATAAATTTAAAATTTTGGTGGAACTTGAAATGAAATAGCATATAGTCAAATTTCTCCACCATGATTGACTATATCAAGTAGCAATCACACGAAGAAAAAAAAAGCACAATTCTCTGGTGATATATTGCTATCAAACAAGTCAAAAAAAAAAGGCACAATTCTCTGGTGATATATTGATATCAAACAAGTCATATGCTTGTGAATTTCAACTGCTATGCTAATCTAAGTAGAGGAACCAACTTTGCATATAAGTTTCTTTAAACATAAAGCACCACATGATTTTAATGACCAGTAATCTATGTCAACAAACATACTGGCAAGGGATATTGACATATGCCTGCAGATTTCCAGAACTTGAACAGAAAGATCACGGAGAACAAAGGTTTACACCCTTTTATCACTTAAAATAGAGCATTAGACTTTTCAGAGTGCCAACAGAAACAACTGAGGAGGTATCCTGGACCTATTTCCACCAAAGCTCCACTTCCTTCGTTTAGAAAGAAACCAAAACAACTGGAACTTGAGAGCACTTGAACACCGACAGTGGACTGGATAGGAGTATATGTTAAGCAACGGTTCATAAGGGTCATATATGAACACAAGGTCTACAGTGAAACCGAGAAAGATCTTCCAGTGGAAGCATTCGTACAGAATAAATGACTAACAGAAACAAATAGCAAAGCGGAAAAATACCAGATCAGTAGCTGCATGGCCGCTGCCATTGCTGGTGGCAAACCTCCAGCCTAGTGTGGTCGCCAGCTTTGCAGCAGTTGTAGACCTTCAAATAATTTCTGATCTTCTCTGGATCTAGTCGGGATATATCATCAATAAAAGAAAACCTCCTGCAGATCCAGTAAGAAAAAAGAACATCAGACTTGCAGACTCATATCCATGCTGATTGCTCAATGCCAAGGGATCTCAAGACCAAACACAGTAAACGGCTTAACATCATGACTAATCCATTCGATCTCCAGACCACAAGGGGAGTACAAAAAACTCAGATCCAACGTTATAGGTAAGCATTCCATAAAATGCACTGAATCCGCAGCAGTAATCTTCAAAACACAATGGCGCTAGCCTAGAGCAAACGCGCATAATCAATCTAATTTAGAATCACCATATAAAGAAGGAAATCAAGTTAATTTACCAAAGAATCGACCTTAATTGCAACACCAAGTAAAAATATTCTCCAAAGAAATCTTCAATCTTTACACCTTTCAAGACAAAAATTGACAAGTCGCTGACTCAAATAAATAAATTCTCAGAAAACATCCAGATCAGTCAAACTACACTTATATCTCAGACGGATTTCAGAGTCGCAAAACGAAATCTGATAAATCTTCCATCTCAAATTATAAGCCAACGTAGGCAACAAATCACACACAAATGCAAGCAAGAAACGTACAAGGAAAGCTCGGGATTGAATCCAATCTTCCTCACCTTCTGAGACTTCTCTTCAGTTCTCTGAAGGAGTGGAAGTAAAGGTCTTCAATGCATGGATTTCTGTTGCAGTAGAAGAGATGAAGAAGAAGCAGATAGGAAGTGAAAGCTGTGCCTGTCTGGTTCGGACTTCGGACAGAGTATAAGAGTCTTTTGCAATTTTAGAATATTTTCTTCCTCGGTTTGGACGGAAGGATAAAAAAACGCGAGATTTACTTCCTACTCTTAATAAATTAATGCCCTTGGCCTTAAAAATAGGAAAGAAAACAGATATTTCCAATTCTTATGTGTGTATGTTGGAAAACTTTTTTTTTTTTTTTTTTTTGGGGGTAAAGAGTGTATATTAGAAAACGACCACCGTTACCCAAAAAAAAATGAAAAAAGAAACCGACCACCTGCGCACCAGAGACCGCCGACAATCTTGTAGCGCCAGCTTCTGTCGGCTCGGCTTATATTAGCCATTTTCTAGCAGCTAACGTTCAAATACCTACCACCAGCTAACGCTCAATTATTCTACCCAAAATATCGTTCAAATAATTAATTTGTTTTACTTAAAAACTATTTAACGGTATTTTTTATGAAATAAATAAAAGATATATTATCCAAATAATTATCACCTTCAATTCCCGGATACCTCTAATTTCTCCAATTCCTCTAATAGGGGGAGTGGATCCCACCTTGGGCAATGTTTTCAGGTAAGGGATAGGGTGATCATTTTCGCCCCCATGTGAGGAATTTGAGGTATTGCAAGGGACAGCGAACTGGAGGGGATAATGATTTATATTACGCAAGGCTAAGAAGGAAAATCAGGCCCGTTTGGAAAATGTGGTGTGGATTGTTGGGAAGATGAGACCCACATGTTGGTGGGGTTTTGTTGGGTGAAAATTTTGAGGTAAAGATAAGCTAAAGGGATTTTTCCCAAGAATGATAATTAAAATCCCACTAATTTAGTGGGATTTTGAAATACCACATCAGCAGACAAAACAATTAATGATATTCTCTAAGTTTTTGTAAGTTGATCACCCCAAATTAACCAAACAAGGTTAGAGTGGGATTTTGAAGTGTCACATAAGTATTTTTTCCACCTCAATTCTCCCACCCCACCTAAGTTCCAACTAAACAAACGGGGCCTTAACGGTTGTTACCCTTGATTCTACATATTTGTATTTATTTCCTTATGCATATATTATGTTACACACTTTCATAATTTAAGCTTCTTTAATCCACTCAAAATCCTTCAAAAAAAAGATACAATAAGGGTATCAAATTTCAATTTGAATCGGAAAGATCGATCAGTTTAGATCAAATCAAACTGAACAATTATTGGGTTGTATTCAATCTGGGGGGAAACCAAAATAACTGAAATAATCGAATCAAAATCAGTAAAAAATTGAACTGAACCCAATAAAAATGGAAAAAATCAATGGGAAATAATTGTTTACACTTAATTTCTTTAGGTCAATAGATCATTGTTTGATTGTGTAACCCTTGCACTAGCCGGATAGCCAATGAGAGCATATACAAGGGTATCAACATGGCACCATTCAACAAATATTTCCCTTTTAATGTATAGCTTACTATAAGGAATTTATATTGGTAACCTTTAATCTAAATGCAAAAAATTAAAGTTATGATTTCAGAATTGCTTGAGAATGAATGATTTATATTTTCTACTTAGATAGGATCTGAGGTTTGAACAGAAAGAAAGCATGATCAAACAATTTAAAACCTTTGACACTATGCAAAGGAGCGCATCTTAAACCATACAATGTACATGTCATGTAGTGGGGATGAATTCTCAAGTATATAAAATTGCGAATGAGGCATTCATTTCATGAGGGTGGGGGCGGTCATTTTGGCCTTCCTATGTCTGGGCATAGGCTCCACACAGTCTAGCAGCCTTCCTTTCCCCTAACCAAAAACCCATGCTAAATATATTTTTATTTCCTAAAATTGTACCTCTATTAATCCATTTGTTACCCAAAATAAATAAATTATAGAAAATATAAAGTCTTTTGACAAAGGGTTTATTTGAAATTTAATATGAAAAGAGATCCTAAGGCACAAGGCACGGTCCTTTCGATAATAATGTTTTTTTTATGTAATGATGTAAATTTGATGGGGCGCTATTCTCTGTGCCGCAGCGCAGGTTGCACCCAAGCACATGGGGGTGGGCGCAATGACCACACTGCCCTCCTGCACAGTCTGCCCATGTGCCTGGGCGTAGCCTGTGCTGCGGCACAGAGAACATTCTCCCAAATTTTATATTGTCAAATTGAAATCATCCCCTAATAAAAAATAAATAATAAATAAATAAAAAGAGAAAAAATAGAAAAAAAGCAGTCCACTTCCGGCCTAACTGAGAAATATTCATAAGAAGTATAATAAACCTCTAAGGGAACTTACTTATAAGGAGGGCTTATGATAATTATGAAGATGACATTTTGTCTAAAATGTATTGGACTAAATGGCACATGGAGAATGAGTATGTTACAGCTCTTTTCATACACTAAGTGTATATGTGCATGTGATCATCAAATCATAAATTTAAAAACCCCCCAAAAAAAAAAAATTCATCAAATCATAAAGAATAAGAGATTAGGGAAACTAACATGGGATGGTGGTGATGGTTTTCCTTACAAACCATGTATTATTGTTTCTTGTAAATACTGTAATTATTGGTAGCTTTGAAATTTAATTATTATTATTATGTAAAGGTAAAAGATTTCGTGCATGACCATGCATGGTGCACGATCGCGCCTATCCAACGGTTTAAAGTATGATCGTACACCATGCACGGATCTGTGCAAAACCTCTCCCCTTATGTAAAATATGAAGTTGTGGCATTTGAACCAAGAGTGATATGAGTATTATTGATTTCAACTTGATTTAAAAAAATAAAATAAAAAGAAGGTAAATTGAAGTGGAAAATAATGCAATATCTGCACTTGACTCGTTTTAAATTGGTTTTGATCAATTGGCCCATCATTTGCAAAGAGCCAATAATGGTTTAACATCAATAAAAGCCAATGGGGATATTTGGAAAGCAGAAAGTGCAAACTAATCCGGTTCTATTAACCCCGATTAAAAAGAAGAATAATAATGCGGTTCATAGGACATGAACAGATCCAGTTTTCGTTTATATTTGAACCATGGTTCTGTTTAATTTGATCTTATGCATGTATTGTCTGAAATCAAAGTTGAACCATTAAGATGAGATACGGTCTCAGTTTCGGGTTTATCTGGTTCACTTATTGGTACAATATCGATTTGGTTTGGTTTTTCATATATAAAAGGAAATAATGTAAAAAACAGTTTTTTAAACTTTATTCCAGCTTTTATTGGTTTTGTCGGTTTCGATCGGTTTGAATAGTTGGTCCAGTCGGTTTCGATTTTGTATCAATTCTAAAAAATACCTAACTAAACGCACCCGACAAGGTCATCGATTCGGTTTTTTGGTCAGTTCTGACCGATTCAGCCGGTTCAGTTTTTTTTTTACTCACTCCCTTAAGGAAAGGAAACCCTATCCCCTTTGGAACCACAATTTGTAAACAAACATAATGGGCCATGAGGCTAACGAATTACTTTCAGCTTAGCCCACTCACCCTCTCTCTCTCTCTCTCTCTCTCTAATAAGCAAGCTTAACTGGCAGAGGCACTCAAGCACAAATAGTTTAAGATATATAATATTGAACCAACCAAATAAAGTTGATTATGATACTGATTAATTTAATTGTTGTGCATGGGTTATTGACAATCCCTTATTCTTCCCGACCTACCTTACGACAGTTAGAGAGTATCCCTTATTTCCATACATTATTTCCCCATTACCTTTACTGCCACAGGAGTGTTTTTTTTTGTTTGGTAATACCCACAAGAACGTTAATAAACCTCAAATTCTTACTCCCAACAAATGAAAAAGAGAACGCTACCTGAGAGCATCTGGGTCAACTGGAATGCAACACAGTGTGTAGTGCACCATTCGACGGCCTTGTGTGTTTGGGCACACAAGCAAGGTGTTGGGTTGCTTGCCTAAGCATACAAGGCCATTGGATGTGCGTTACACATTGTGTCGCACTACAAAGGAGCCCAACGCAACATGCAGTGCACACAGAACTATGTGGAACGATCATTACATTATTGGGTATTTTTGCTCTTCTATAAAAGCATATCGATCATTTCAAGCGTCCTTGTGTCTAAGCGCAGGAGAAGCCCATCGCACTCAAACAGGTAATGTTCTTTTCCTCAAAAAATAATCAATCTCAAACCATGTACTAAACACACACTCTCTCTCTCTATCTAAGTTGGCCATTGACCACAGTCGAGATATTAGTATCAGATCGATTATATCGGCAATACATACCAATATCACCAGAGACCGATATCAATATGATACCGACATTGATCAGTGATATCAGTCAATACCTGGTCTTTTTTTCTTCTAAAATTTCGCTCAATCTTGAACTGAAACAGCCTAACACCAACCCGATACACACATATCAGCAATAGAATTGCAGACCGATACGTATAACCTTCGTTACACAACATCTCGTTTTTTTGGAGTGTGAGGACAATTTTGGTCATTGGAGAAAACAGGCGGGTGAACGAACGTTCGTTGTCAAGAGTACGTGGGGCCCAATAGATAAAGACTTTTTTCTCTTTTTGGGTAAATCAATAAATAAAGACTTAAGAGTGATTAAGACTCCTCCTAGCTAGCTGTCAAAGACTAAAAAGGGATTTGAGAGAACATGAAAAACAGAGCTGGAGTATTCGATTGCTTATACTTATTCGTCGTTTAACGAAGTTGATGTCTTAACGGTTTTATTAATTGAAAATGAAAGTGTAATCACATCGTTTTCCCATACATTAGAAGCATTTTAATCAATAATCCTCCTTTGTTTGTTTGTTTTTTTGTTCCTTTAGTTAAAGGTTTATTATTACCGAAAAAACTAAAGGTTTATTATTTCCTTCACGTTTCCTTAAAACCATTCATCAGAGAGAATGTCGAACCACCTTCTCTAACCCAAAATACACTAGTGGGGAAGAATCTGACAGCCCAACCGACAATTGTCAAAAGCTACATCACTATTTTTTGGGTTTTTTCAAATGCCCCTCAAATTGCCCATATATACAAATGCACCCCTATTTTCAAACTTTGTAACACTTTACCTAGTCCTATTTTTCAAACTTTGTAACATTTTATCTAGTCCAATGCGTTAGTCTGGGACATTAGACGTTAGTTTCAGGGAATCTAATGACCAAAATGTTTTTATGATAAAAACTCATCAAAATTAAAGAGTAAAGTAACCAAATTGCCCTTATCTTCCCCAAATCGTTTAAGCTTGGAAACTAAACAATAAAATCCCTAAATCCCTAGAGCCCTATAAACAAAGTAAAAAATCCAAGATTTTTTACATTAAATGGAGGAACCATTAGAGTGAACATTGATAATATTTGATCCTCACCTTTCTTCGTAGTTGTAAACCTCACGAGACATCTTAAAGAATACTTCCAACTCCAAACCCTCCTTTACTGTGTCTCTCTCTTGCTCGTTCGCATTCGTAGAAATCGCAAAACCCATCTCCCCATACAAGAATCCTGAAAGTAGAAAAAAGAAGTGGAGGACACACTAATTAAAAACCTCAAATGAAGCAAAAAAGGACAAATGGCTCTATACTTCCTCAAATTCAGGTTTGGGATCGTTCGTACTAGTTCCTCCTATTTCCTTTGGAGCGGTCAAGAATACCTCGTCCATAATCTCACCTGCAAACAAAACAATGTGATTCAAACAAACAATCCAAATCAACTTACGAAGTTTGAAAAACATTTTTTTGGACTCCATGGTCTGATCAGAGACTCAGAGTCTTACTTGGGCGGAGGGTAATTCTAAGGAAGGATCCTCCAGAAGACTACGTAAACCCACTTGGAAGAAGTAGAAGATTTGGGGAAGATGAGGGCAATTTGGTCACTTTACTCTTTAATTTTGGTGGGTTTTTATCATAAGAGCATTTTGATCATTAGAGTCCCTAAACTAACGTCTAATGTCCCAAACTAATGGATTGAACTAGAGTGTTACAAAGTTTGGAAAGTAGAGGTGCATTTGGAATTAATGAAAGTTCAAGGGTGCATTTGTACGTAGGTGCATTTGGTCACTTTACTCTTTAATTTTGGTTGTTTTTACTATGATATTAGCGAGGACAGTTAGATTGAATTTGTTTTTTTAGGTTGATGAAGTAGCGAGGACAGTTAGATTTGATTTTTTTTGTTTTTAAATTGATGAAATAGTAGTGAGAATAGTTGGATTAAAGAGGTTGTTCTTTTTATATATTTATTTATTGGTACTGAGGAGGTTGATCCAGGACAAATTTGTGTTTTGGAAACTACTTACCTGTCTAAGTTAATTTATGTCTTCGTTTATAGTTATTTTAGGGTTTAGGGTTTTTTTTTCTCTTTTCACTCTAGTTCAGACTTGTATCTGGTTTTCCCAATGCTAACGATGGATATGGATTTTTTAGCATTAGAACTTGTATATTGAACGACAGCCAAAAAGTGCTCAAAGTCGGGGTTTGTCATAAACCTTACCGGATTGTAAGAAGGAAAAAAAAAAAAACTAAAGTTCACACATAACAAAGCCTAATGCACTTGCTAGCTTGTGGTGCATAAATGCCCTAGTTCACATCTTCCTTCCCCCTTAATTTAAAAAAGAGCCTAACCACGTCTAAATTTTATTAATCGTGAAAAAGATATTTAGGTATCGACAAACATTTTATATCGTTAATTTGGGTCCAAACAAAATTTAGGCATATCAATGTGATTTGTCACTTAGACAAATAAAATCTAGATTGTTTGAATTGGGTTATGAGTAATTTTCCATTTTTAAACCAAAAAAGTATAAATTACAACGTATGAAACATTACGAAAGTAGGAAACAAGAAGGCATTAAGAAAAACGTTACCAAACCTAGCTTGGCTTGAGTAATAAGTTGCAACTACCATATGTAAGTCATCATTTTTAAATAACAACAATTAGATTTTTTTCTTTGCATTAATTAATTCAGGTCAAATTAATTAATTACATGAAAATTATATGTTTTATGGATTAATGGGAATGTCAGCTCTAGTGAAACTGCACAGAGAATTTGTTTTTTCAATTTATTTTAATTATTTGGCATTTAATGTATTTATTTTCAATAAACACATGATTTTTTTTTATTATGGATAGATTTTTTTTTAATCAATTATGGACAAAATTGACAAGATCAGTTCCTATCAAGACATGATTACAAGATGGAAACGTGGGTATATTATCCTATTAATTCTAGTTCAGAGAAGGCCTCACAATCACTAAATTGTCCCAAAACTCAATTGGAAGATAAACTAAATTCAGCCATTACCATGAATTGTACAGACATGAACCAAAGAGCTTAAAGTGACAACATTAGGTTTCAATCCTCTTTGAATTATCAATTCAAACAATTTATGTGTTTCAACAATTCTTTCGTCTTTGTAATGACCATCTATTAGAATGTTAAAACTCACAACATTAGCAGAGACTCCTAATCCCAACATTTTATTTTGCAACTCAAGTTTCTTCCCGTTGGCCAGAACTGCATTGTCCATGAAACAAAGAGTTGAAAGTGACAACATCAGGTGTTTGTCTTCTTTGAAGCATCAATTCAACACAACTTATGTGCATCAACAATTTGTCCGCCTTTACAAAGCGCATGAATCAAACTACCATAGGTAACAACAATTGGAAAGAGGTGATTTTGAATCATATCAAAGAATAGTTTCGGTGCCTCATTTACCATTCCATATTTGCAATGGCCATCGCTGGTTGCATTTATTGTAGCAGATTTTGAACCGTGTTCTTCTAGGTCCGAGTTGGCCTGCATAGAAGAATAAAACTAAACAAAGGAATGTCGATCTTAATCAGTGGAGTCGCTGCGATGCCCAAGTCAGACCTCTTCCCATAGATAAATCTCTAAGTAGAAAAAATAAGAAGTGAACTAGCCCCTTTACTTGCTTGTGCTAGAGATGACAATTTATAGGGCGGAGCTGATAGATCGGTGTAGGGTTTGAGGCATCTATAGACCATTTACCTGTGACTGTTTGTATTAGTGGCGTCCTTTGGGTGGGACACGAGTTATGGAAAATCACGCGGAGTGCATGTTTTTAACCACGCTGGTTGGTTTATGAGTTAATCTCCTCCTTTGGTTTAGCTTGCTTGTTCCGCAAGTGAGGTGGTGTTGATTCCTTACATGTCTTATTAGCCATCAAATCTCTCTCCTTACCTCCTCCTTGGCATGGTTTTAGGAATCGGTATATATCCGTACCAGTTCCGAAATTGAAACCGATACCTATTGGTTCGTATCGACCGTATTGGATGTTGTTGCCTAAAAAATACCAATATGTGAAACCCTTACGATAACCTGTCTCGTCGGGTGCATGTTAGTGAAACCCCTACGATAAAGTATATAACGTTTAAACCCTGTGTGGTTAGCATCTTCTTCGTTCAATTTAAAATTGTTCTCAATGGGTCACAGCAAGTCGAAGCGATTCAGAGACAACCACTCCCATCGGGGTCAGTCCAGCCGTAGCCGGGAAAATTCACGGTAATTCCTTAAAGCAAAACCTTTGTTATCTTCTGTAGTTAATTATGAGCCAGTTGGTCTCAGAGCAGCTCATCACAGCCACCATTTACACGCATGAACAAGACTCGTATGGTGCTGATAACCTTTCAAATTCCAATTTTATTGATGTGATTAGTTCCTTTTATTTGTTTCCAAGTTTGTTAAGTGAGATTAAGTACACATTTATTGTGTCGTTCTTGTTAATACGGTTGTTATTGACCTTATACAGTGAATACTATAATGACGATTCTCTACCAGCAGCTCAAGGTATCACCCTCCCCACTTTTTTCCAATTTTTTTTATGCATTGTGTGTATCTTCAACTTCTTACTTTGATTTCATACTTGATTTGTTGTTATTTGCTTCTCACTATTTTTAATGTGGAGTTCCTACTTCATTTATGAACTTGAATTTGGTTTGAAGTGATCCTCAGCACATTAGGCCAACATAGCAGGTAGGATCAAGAACTACAATGGGTCCACTAAGTTGGTAGTTATAGTTATATATAAATACAAGTCAACAGTTCAATTGCATTTCTGAGGCTGAGAGGTGGTGGCCGTTTTCCATGAAAAAATCAGGGTATTGGGATGTTTAGTGGCTGCAGGTATCCAGGCTTGGTGGCAGCCGGCTGACAGGGGAAAGTGCAAGGGTTGGACGTGGTGGCAAAGGGCGATGGATTGGATTGTATATACTCAGAGGTCAGAAATGCAGGTTGCTTCCAGATGGTATTAGCAGGTCTAGAAAGTAAAATAAAAAGGAAACACTGAACTAGATATAGAGAAGTCCAGGAATCCATCTGTTGTTTAATGGAGTCCTCCTATACCGTAAATCCTCATCGCCAGAGGGAGTTTCAATGAGAAATAACGTGTATGCAGTCCCTTTGTAGACCTATAAAATGATAGGTTGTGCTTAGACTCAAGCAGCTCGTATTCAAACCATGACACAAATAACCACTCAAATCCCATCAGAAATTAATCCATTACATGCTTAATACCCAAGTACCACCTCTGATTTTTTTTTAGACCGAACCCATTAGCATTATGCCACTAATTTAACTAATTACAAACTGTAGATACTCACTAGTTTAAAACCTGCTGTGACCACAAACTGAACTTACTAAGCTAAGCAGTAAGCACATCAAAGGACAGATAAATAAATTCACTTGAGTCCCTTTAGTGGGCCTTATAATCCATAAACACCCCCAAAAGCTTGCAGAAACTTGTTGGGTGAGTGCAAGCCTGCTTCTTTCATTTCTTTCCGCTTTTACTCCTTGTGTCGTTGGCTCCACCATGAATCTTTTCAAAGAGTTTGGTGTCAATTACAATTACCTTTCGAATTATCTCTGTGTCTCCTAATGGTAATGGATCAATCAGATTGTCTAAGCATTTCCTAATGGATGAATCAAATCATCTCAATATTTCTTAATGAATGAATCAAACAATATTCAATCAGTCCAGGTTCCACAGGATCCTTCATTGGCAGCTGATTTGCAACAGATCAAAATTCAAGTTTGACATCATCTACCACTCACCTTTAGGTGTTTGCTCCATCATTCCTAATGTGCTTTCCATCAGTTTTTTTTTTTTGGTTATATTTGAGATTGATTTACCATGCCAAATTTGAGAACGTGGTAGTTTTTGCATATCTAGCTGTGGAGTTCACTGTGGAAAACATGGTAGCATAGTTTCTTGAGTTACTGACCATGTAGTTCACTTTGTTACCACCTTATGCGAATCCCTTAGGATTTTTTTCCAACAACAAATAGCACAAGAGACAACAGCTAAACCTTTTTCTTTTATTAAAAGATAATTGAATATCCAATAGCTAAGATACACTGCTTGTCCATGCTTTTGTATGATTTTCTTGGTTAAACACTAAAAACCGCTCTAGAATATTTTACTTAAGCTTGATATCTTCCTAACAATTAATTTAATAAAAATAGAAAAATAATTTCCAAGATGTTTAGCTCTTAAATAACCAAAACAAAGCCTGTAGAAGTCCCTAAAAAATTCCTAAATCAATACTTAATACCTTTTCATGTAGCAAAAAAACGTGAACAGAAGAGGGGGGGGGGGGGGGAGGAGGAGAAACCAGAAGCTATTTATACTATACTAACCACCAGCTATAAAATGATTTAAGGCGTGATGCATTCAAGTTTCATAGATATTTGTCAGGCTGCCAGCTTTGCTTATTGTTTATTTTTTGCTTTATTTTTCCTCCAAGAATTTGCTAAGGTGATTGTCTTACAAGTTTTCTCAACAGATGCAGCAAATGAAGAAGAGCCTCCCGTTCCTAAAGTTCAGCTTGCTATGTGGGTATGTTCTATACATCTGAATGGATGATATATATCAAGAACAACTCTTTGACAAGCATGTCTATATTTTCCACTGAGCTAGTCCAATGTCCCTACTACCATAGTCCTTATTGACCCTGTGGTCGTATCAATCTGCCAGCTGTTGTTCTTGATATAGCTAAAAACCATGATATCAACAAATCTTAAACTTCTCCATCTTTTGATTTCTGTGACATGAAGAAGTCTTAAGAAGTCCAGATAGTGATTTTGCATGGGGAAGTAATATCTTATCAATTTGAAACTCAAATTCCATCCAAACCAACAGGTGGGCAATTGATTGGACAATTTTGAATTATTCTTCCAATGGAAGAGTGCCGGGTGCCATATGTTCATTAGGGACATGGGACTGTTATGGAACATTTTTTTATTCTTGAAATTGTCATATCTTTCCAAGTCAATGCAGCAGGAAATCAAAGGATTTTTGAACTGATAACATGGTGTTGATTCAGGATTTTGGACAATGTGATGCAAAAAGATGCACTGGGCGCAAGCTTTCACGATTTGGGTTGCTGAAAGAAAGTACCTGATTTGATTTGGTGTTCCCTAATATGTTTAGTTTGGATGGATAAGTTTGATACCCTTGTTGTTATCATGCTGATTGCTTCCGTATCTTCTGTCTATTAGTGTTAATTAACTCAAGAACATTCTTAAATAACTATGCATTCTTTGGGAGCATTTTACCTGTTAAGCATATAGTTTTTAGTTTTTACCAACCCTGGATGTTTTTGACCAGGAAACAAAGAGTTTCCTTAGTATCAATAGAATCAGTTAAGTATGGTGTTATTAATAATGTTCATTACTCAAGTAGAATATCCAAGTAAGATGGCTCAAAAGCACCTATTAGTTTTTGAGTTTTTTCTTACATTGACCCATTCCTTTCAACTTTAATGCCCTTTACTGTGACCTTTGATAAATAAAAAAAAATGCAAACTCATTGTGGTTTTGTAGAACTTGGTGCTGCTAAATTCGAAATGTCCTTCCTAAGTTTGATTGCATTTCATTGAATCTCATATTATCCCTGTTTTTGCTCCAGAAAAATAGTTTATGGTTGCATCTACTTGGACTTTGTATCCTGAAGTAGTTCCAGTCATTGAGTGCTAATATTTGCTTTAGATCCATCCATAGATCAGCAAATCTGTTGATAGGTAGCTGAAGTACAAATTGATTTATTTTTATTTTTATTTCCAATCAAATTTGGTTTAAAGAAATTATTTTAACTGTATTCAGAACAGTTGACTATGTTTCTAAGAGTTCTCCCCATGTTCATCTTGAAATTTCTAATGAACCTACATGCGTACATTATCAATATATGGCAGCCGCGGAACATCTCTTAAATTGATTTACCAATAGTGTGATTATTCAAACCTTGCAATCTAACTATGGAAGCTGAAAAGTATACAAAATGCAACTCCTAGTGAGTACTTTAAAAAAAAAAAAAAAAAACCCTAATATGAATTAAAGAGAAAAGAAAATGAGAAGGAAGAAGAGTGATGAAGCAGAAAATGAAGGGAAGCCAGACTTGTCAAATTGTTTCTTGAGTTGACACCTATTATTTCCATCGGTGACGCTCTCAATTCATCAAGACATTTATTGATGCTTATACCAGTGCTCATGACAAGGAATTGCATGTTAATAACCCCCATTAGGGAATAGGGAACATGGGATGGAGTATTGCATTGTCATCTTACGGTTTTTACATTACAATGAGCTACCCATTAGAATAACTTATATGCACAACTATGTTGTAGTGCAACTTTCTCCTCTTTGAAACTTTATCTTATGACTTGAAACTTGAAAGACATGGAAGGTGATTGGTGTGCTTTGTCAGACTGGTTTATTATACAACTCTTAATTTGTTTCAACCCATGAATGAAGAAAAGGTGATGTCTCATGTGACTGGTTCATGCTAACGGCTGGGGAGGTCAATCATCAAGGCCATTTTTCTGAAGCAGTTGATGAAATAAGGTCAGAGAAAATCGGTAGATTCTTATATTATTTGTTGGAAAAAACATGTTGTTCGTTCCTCGAGAGAATTTCGAGGGCTAATGGGAAAGCAGGGAGTCCCCAAGTCCCAGTCCTGTAGGCTACACCATGGGTGTAACTATGTTTAATGAGAGTGCTACTACAGGAGATACCATTGAGTTCCTGGTCCTGTAGGCTACACTTAGGGTTTTAGGTCAACCCTTATCTTTATTGCATTTTGTTATTGACTTATTGGTCAATTAACCTGGCATATTGGGAAAGCAGGGAGTCCCAAATCAATATAATTTTTTTTGGGGTGTGTGTGAGTGAGGGGATCATGTGGGTTCAGCTATGTTTAATGGAAGTGCAACTAGAGGAGATACCAGCAAGTTCCCGCTTCCTGGTCATATAGGCTACACTTAGGGTTTTAGATCAACCCTAATCTTTATTGCATTTGTTATTGGTCAATTAACACGGCATATGTAGGATGTGTGTGTGGGTTTGGGTAGTGTGAGAGAGGGATCTTAAATGGGTATATAAACAGAGTTAAAGAAATATGACGGAGGATTGACTACCCTCTTTTATTTCCTAACAGTCATTTTTGAGAATACATGTTTGGAACTGTTAACCATCGCTAACAATGATGAAGAACTTACAAATAAATACAAATAAAGTTTTGATACCATCTGAAGCCTCTCTTCGCAATCTGAGTACTGGTTAGCTAAATTCTAAATGTGCCCTTTACTCTAAAAAATGATCCATATAAACCGATCTGGATTAAACGTTTTGCCCTTAGGTGAGTTTTTAAAGCAATATGGTAGCCACGCTGCCAAGTTGAGCTGTTTTTGGCAAGTTATCAGACTTAATAATTATGTAGTTTATTTGTTCATTCATTTTGTTTGGTAGTGCTGGTGACTAAGAAAATATTGGTCATGCAGGAATTGCGTGTGAATACTGGTTTTGGGGGCATTGTTTTGAGGTATATTACTATATTTGATGGATTCCAGTGAAACCTTTACAGTTTTGATTTCGTATTTCAGCTCTCTGTTGCATATGTTTTGCATAAGATTCTGTGATGCACTACGAGTAATTGTTTTGGGGCATTGTTTCGAGTTAATTAATGGATCTCAGCCAGATTTTATGCTAGTGATTCAGTATCATTTAAGCCAATTTTGAATATGTTCTGAATAAATTTCAGTATGAGGAGACAAATTATCATTTGACTCGCAGTTACATATATGGGTGTGAAACAGGACATGATGCATTTTTTTCTGGTTTGTGGAATGTTTGGCTTGGAATGCAACTCCAGCAATTCCAGCCATTAAAAGCTTACCAGTATCTCTCTTTAACAGGGTCTTTTGTGATTGATTACCTTCTTTCAAATTCCTTCAAATTTTTATAGGTTCTTTGAAATTCAATTGCATCTAGATAAGTTCAGTTCCAATTTTAACATTCTTTCTTTAAAACTCACCATTTATGTAATGACTTCTTACTAAAATTCCTTATGGAAGTGACATAACAGTTGAGGCTATTATAGCCTGTAATATTCAGGTATCTTTACATAATTACCTTGAACGCTCATCAATTTGGAACTCAGATCATGCAATAATATGTTTGATACTTTTGTGTAGGGTTCATTAATTTGGTGATCCTAACATCTGAACATTATGACCCTCCCCAGACCCCGCAGTGGAGGGAGCCTCGTGTACTGGGTATGCCCTTTTTTTTAACCATCTAAACTTTAAAGCATCATGTACAAATTTTCTGTTTCTAGAACCAAATCAGAGAACCAAACAACTTTTTTGGAACATTACTAAGCCTCCCTTAATATATTAGCCTCATTAAAAAGTGAATGATGATGCTGGTATACCCTCAAACTGGCTATCCATGTTTTATCATCATCTAGAAATTACTGTGCCCTCTTCTGAAGGTGATTGATGCGGAACCAGGGTCACAAAACCTTATTTGGGTTCGCTATGGGCCCACCCAAGCTATTAGAGGTTCAAAATGCAAAGGTATTGGCAACTATGTAATTTCATTAACAATCAACCACTTCATAAAGGCAAAGCAACCAGTAGTGGCAATACTGTACTTTAGTGAAAGTTCAAGGCTACCAAAAGAAAGGAACAAACAAGTGAAAGGCAATTACGCATTAGTGAAGAGGGGTAATCTTGGAACTAAAAACAAAGTAAGGATAGGAGGTGCTATGGCGGTAGAGCAGCACCCAAGAAAGAAGAGGAACTCCTTCAATTTCTATTGGCTGGACCAGAAATCTTAGGCGAGAGGTCGCTACTCAAAGTTTTATCAAGCAAAACTGTTAACAGATCAAAAGAGCAATCAACAACAGAACACGAACAATCGGACTGAAGACCTAGCGGTAAGTTAGGTTCTGTTCTGGTCTATATAGATATCCCACTGTGATACAGTCAAATGGGGACGGGAAACCTCAGGTTTGATTTGCCCAGCGCCCAGAATAGGGGAAAGAAAGGAGAAGATCTGACAGAGGACAAATTGATTCTGTTGGACTGTTAGGGTCACTGGTCGCAGGAACAGGGACAGACGATTGTGTAATATCAGCAAGGAAGAAAACAAGGAGAATAAGAAAGGAGAAGAAAAAAGAATAGAAGAGGAGGGAGAGAGAGAGAAGAGAATATCAGGAGAGGAGAGGAGGTTACACGACCTTGCTATGACATCGTACCACTTGGGTAACTATAAACAAAACTCAAATTTTCGTTCTCAAAATCTTAATAAAACGATGGTTACAATCTTGTATTTAAAGAGATAAATAAAAACTCCTAACTAGACCAAACAATCCTAATACTTAACCAAAACTAAAACCTTAAGACTCTAACTTAGACTCAAAACTGAAATAAAAACTCTAAAATTATAACATAGAAAGGGCCCTACCACTACGTAGCCCATTCAAAGTAAAAGATTACAAGATGAAATCCCTATAATAAATTTTAATAAATAAATAATTATAATATCCTACTGACCCAAAAATCCAATTGGACCCAGTTCATCTCGGCTAATTGCCAGAAGGGTCAAGCCAGTTCAGCCATGAATCTGCGTTAGATATGCTTTGCTACTGCTTCTATCACTTGATATTAGCTGTTTGTGTGGGCATGTGTGAGGCAGGTATTGGTGTGCATGTACTCGTGTCATATGTAGGGTGGACTGTGTTTTAGGTATTCAAATAGCATACGATGCTTCTGCATGTGTCTCATGCAGTGGAGGGAATTATCCAATCATTGGTCTGCGCGGAAGGGGTTGTTTGATACCCAGCCTACCTTTTATTCTTTTGAGACAATGCAACATGTTTCATTTCACTTTTCAAAAGAATGTGACTTGTTGATTGTTGGATTCATCCAGTGGGGGTGTTTTCTGGGCTAGGAGATCTTGCATGCGGGACCCACAAAATGGGTCTGTCAGATTGATGAGCATTTGCACTATACTTATGCAAAGACCCCTGCAATCTATTGGCTTATTTGTAGATTAGTGCTGTATTATTCTACTTTTCTGTCAATTAACTATCAATGGAGTGCTGCCTTCCTTATGGCTTATGATGGAAAGATCAGTTTCAGTTTGTAATTTCTTTATTTTTGTCTTTGTCTGTTGCCAGTCCTGTCGGGAAGCAATGTGTCTCAAAGGAAGACAATCTCTTAATGAAGAGAAAAGGGCTGGCTGTGGTGGATTGCTCATGGGCACGCTTGAGTGATGTACCTTTTCAGAAGCTGCGGTGTGCTGCTCCTCGTCTTTGTATAGAATCCTAACATTACACTTCAACGACTCTGTTATTTGTTTTGTATTTCTGTTGGTAGATGTGTGAAATTTTGTCTCTATTTATAGATACTACGAACATATTACTGTCGGATGGGGCTTATGACAGTGTCATTTTCTCTGGATTAGTCAATTGTATTTTTAAATTTTTTCAAGAAGGAAATGCAAATGTGTTGGGAATTTAGTATGAAACATCATGTAAACCAGGACTTTACTCCATGCAGGGCCACATCATTTTGGAAAACAATATCAAGGTTTGTCATGTTATGCCTGAAATTATGTTGGCTTATCTAAGAAGAGCATGACATTCAAATATTTTCTTTTGTAACCTTAAGAAAGGATAACTCAAATGATTACAATCATCTCGTAATCGACTGACCCTAGAGATCTCCTGAGTGGATGTGACAATTGTTAATGTTACATCCCAGTCTGATGGTTGTGCACCGCTATCCAGAAATTCTGATGCCTGTGCCCCAATTGGATTTGATTATCTAAACTTCAGCTTCTGGTCCCTATGGAAGTCCAAAACTTAGTAAACAAGTGTTTTTTTTTTTTTTTTTTTTGTTCCTTATTAGTAAACATTTAGTTAAATCCATGAAATTCTGAAAACCATAAAAGTCGATAAATCCATGGGAATGATAATATTTTCAGATGAAACTTCAAGATATGCTACCCAGGAACCGTTATAAAGGCAAGTAATGCAGTCCTAGGTTTGAATAATCAAACTAGGAGCCAAATAACCAGGATCTGATCTGAACAGTATTTCGGCTAGGTCAAAAATAGGTGATTTTGGTCAAATTAGGGGGTTTTACTACTCCAAGTAGTAGTTTGAGTTCCAAATCAATTTAGAATTGTTAGAGTCAGTTTTGATTCTATAAATAGATGTACTAGCCTATGGCTGAACCCACGGATTTATGAGTACCATTATTGAAGTTGTCTTCAAGATTTGGCTGTGGGATTCGTGGTGTGTTTGGATGTATTTCCAGTCATGTTTAGGTGGATTCTTTAGTGGAAAAGTTGATTCTGTTCTGGCTTCTAGTTTCAGTAAGCTTATGTCAGTTATTCTCTGAAATTCAGCTGATAAAGTTCAATTCTGGTCTTCAAATTCCAAGTTTTCTAGTTGTTGATCTAGAATCCTAGTCTAGTTACACAAGGACTTTTCAGTTGAGCCCTGATCTGTTAACTGACTATCACCAAAATTTGCTAGCAATTAGGCCTCCCTAATGGTCCACTTGACCAGGGTCAGGTCCATATGATCATCCCTCTGTTAATTAAAAATGGGAGAGGGTTCTCTGAGTAAGCAGGGTACTCCACACCCTTTCACATTGATTATTTTAATCATTGTTTCTCTTTCATAAAAAATAAGTCTCATAATCCATGTGAGGAGGCTCAGTGTATGCTTTAGGCTAAGAGAGCTTTTTCCCATTGTTAATTTTCTCTCAAAAAGCTTCTATTCTGGAATTTCTGGTTCTAGTTCTAATGTTCTATTCTGTCCAATTAGTTCTCCGTCACTTCTTGCTTGTTCTCTGTTTTTGGAGATCCTATGTTGAATCAGTCTCTAGGGTCTAGCTCGGGACTGCTTATTGCATTATATGGTAAGGTAAACATAAATTTCAGTTTGTTGATTGGGACGAAATGAACATTCTGAAACAAGGGAAAGGGATGGTAGAGTTATTGTGAAACTTTCATAGCTGTCTTAAGTAGACATGCCAGTGCATGCATTTTATAGTCTGTCTATCAGTTTCTATTGAAGGAGATCCCAAGTTATTGTTTTTCACATGTCATCTTTGGTAACATGAACTTTGGTCTTGGTGGAGAAATTTAGGCAATTCTTCTGTTAAAAATTAAAGGTTTTGATAGATCTTAGAATGCATAATATGAAAGGATAAATTTCATGGGGCACTGAGATTGACTGAAAAAGTTATTTTGGGATCGGTATTCTTATCCGTTTAAATATTTGAATATTGGGTCTGATATCGGATATCCGATTAAACATACCAAAGGGAAGAAAAATACAAATTCATGGTTATGTTCTATGTGTATATTTGCTTAAGCTCCAGTTATGGTTCCTTTTATACTTATAATTGAGGGAAGGCGGTTGGCGGATGCACATTGCATTGGCCCTATCACAATGCATGGTAAGTAGATCAAACTGTTCCTTATACACCTCTAAAATTGTAACACAGATGGTGTAGAAAATGGTTGAAAAGGCGGTTGAAGATATTTGGGGAAAGTCCAATACAAGGTGGCCATATGTTGAGTTGGAACACCAAATTTGATGTGGCCAATCCAGGGTGGTCTATCTAACTAATGTTTAGATTGGCTATGTGGCTCAAATTTGCACTTTCTCCTATAAGAAAGCATAAAGCATGACACTATAATTCCAACATATAGAACTGTATAATTTATATATTGTATACCCCTTAGACCCTTTCTATAGTTTGTAAATAATCAAATAGGTTATTATCAGGTTGAATACATGGGCACATCCATATCCTAAATAACCGATTCACATACAGACCAAATCCAGATAAAATCCAGTCTGTTGACAGCCCTAAATGTGCTGTGTATGTGCTTCTCTTTGCACACCATCACAATGTTACTTGACTCCGCAGTCCATTTCTGGTACTTTTTATAAATTATGTAGGAAATATTAATTGCTAGTTCATTCTGCTTGCATTGTAACAGTAACATGAAATTTTGAGTTCCCTTTTAGAGTATTTTCACATTGTTTCTTTCTATGTTGGGGCTAGCACTTGATCTAGACCATTTTGTGTTATTATTGTTTTATGTAAGAATGTTATTTTCTTTATTTAATTTTTTTTTTCATGAATTTTAAGCAATAGATATCTGAAAGGTCAATATGAATTGCAGTACCATGGTTGGTGGCAGCAAATCCAGTAAATTATGGTCGGCCATGTGAGCTGTCTTGTGTGGAGGCACTATCAGCAGCTTTAATAATATGGTATCAAACTTATTTGCCGTCTTTCCCCTATGGTGCTATCATTTTATTCAAATCCCAGGTCAATTCAAAATGCTTGGCATCTTAAACTGCTTTTGGTCATGACCTAATTGTTTAGAGTTAGTTCTGTGGAAGTTGATGTCTCCAGTGTTTTCTACCACTTGTATTCTTCCTGTGATGCACAAATAGGAGGGATGAAAGCCACAATCAGTAACATCTAGTTTTCTGTGTGGAATGATTGGATGGTGATAATCATCCATCTGTTGGTCTTGAAGAATGGTATCCTTGGGCAGATCTAGTGGTAAGGATGGAGAAACTGAGAAAGTAATATGTTTGGTAGTAGCTATGGAGTCCTCAAGGATTTAAATGCCATGAAGATTTTAGGACTGGAAAAAGGTGTTTTCGGGACATTTGGAATAGCTGTTTGCTGTGGGATTTTCAATCTTTCCCACTTTCCATATGTACAAATTCAACTGTTCAATTGTTTATAAGGGGTAACCACTGTTGTAAAAGGTGTCTGAGGATTACACCTTGAGGCTTGTCTTGATGTGATGCTCGAGGCCAAGGTCTTTGAGGTTCAAGGTAATCCACAGGCTATCATGTTGGGTAATTTCACGTGGGCTGCCAGTGCAATGAATGAAATATTCTGACCAACATTCTTTGTTATAGATTAATTTGTTAATTCTCTTGGGGGAAAAGAAATACTCTACCTCATGAATATTTTAGCTTTGTAACATTTCTATCACATGTATCAACAGTGGGGAAGAGGAAACAGCTAATCTGCTGCTCGACAAATTTAAGTGGGGTCATGCATTCTTATCTCTGAACAGGTATGTTGCATTTATTAATGGAAAAGAGTGGAATGTATCTACTGTTTGAGTCTTTTAGATGGTAATAATCATCTATAACTGCAATATTGCGTATTTGGATCCGTATGCAAGAGGTACAGACCAACTACTCTTGGACCCCACCGAGCTCATCTCCGGGGTAGAAAGTTGCTTTGCTTGGATGGTCATCACCCAATATTTGTGAATGTTCTGCTTTAATATTTGTGATTCTATTCTGCTCAATATCCAATGGTTTTCCTCCTATTGGATCTAGAAGGTCTTTTGGAGAGCGGAATCCTGTTGCATACCTCCAGCTCATGTTTCATGTTGCTGGACATGAGAATCGAAATATGATTCTTTGGTCCATTACAATTCATGAATCTATGTGGGTAGCTTTTGCACTGTATTTATTATCAGTACATTCTATCCATGCAGGCAACTGCTGAAGGCATATTCAGAATGTGCAACCAGTGCTGACATTATTTCTGTTCAAAATTCTTGGCTTTCTCAGAGCCCAAGAGTTCCACAACCTCCTTTCGAAGCAGATGGTAAGTCTTCAGCTGTCGTGAAGCATTTTTCATTTTCTTTATATCACAAGGATGATCAATTTGGTAGTCATGCCACTTCATTTTCCTACTGGTTAAACGGACTGCCATGAATTGCTCACTGCATGGATTTTAAATACTGTAAGGTGTTTATGTTTAGGTTCTGGAGCTGTGAAGGACTCCGGACAAATCAGTGGAGATGCTGAGTCTGATTATGATTCTGTTGATGGACTTCCAGCACTTGAAGAGAATTTGAATCACTTGCACTTGGAGCAAAGTGAGGAAGAAAGCGAGTGAATGAGATGGACTTGCGCTTTGTTAACTTGCTCAGTTAGAAACACAATCTTTAAAGGCAACTTGTTGTCGGCATCTGGGTACAACTTGGAGAACTTTGATTCAGACATGGAGCAGCCGGTAATGCTCGTTGTTGGCCCAAGTATAATGTCCATCCTCCAAGCTTTCTGTTGCAATGGTAAGGTATTTGTTTGCTGCTCCTTGAAGGACAGTGGATATTTGTAGGCAGCCTATAACCCATAGTTGCTTCAAGAGAACCTTGTTCTCATAAAACATCTGAGTATAGAAAGATTCTGGTTTGTTCTTTTTGGGGTTTAATTTGGATGGATATTGCAAAATTACTGATCAAAGCTCACACTTAAAAATTCCAGCAAGTGAGGTATATTGGATGTCCATAAATGTTTGACCATTCCCCAAATGGTAAGTGAACCAACCACTGCAAGGGTTGGCCAGGCAGTAGACCCTGCTGTCTATCATAGATTTGCAAACTGCTCTTTCCACTTTTATTACCATACTATGAGACTGAGAGACAGTTCCTTCCCTTATTCTCTCACCACCTGAACATTGGATGATGTGGTGGTGGTCTTACATTCTCTACTAAGAGTAGGAGTGTCACGCCCCCATCCCAGACAAGGGATACAATACATTATAAGGGGTGACTAGGACGACGCGTGTCATCCTACTAAGCTGCCAGGATCACGACACGGTGTCCCAACGCATACGATCATAACTAATATTAAAACAATATAATATCGAGTGCGGAAAGGAAAATATTACATTCCAAAAGATCAATAGTTTTGCGGAAGCATATAAAATCAATAGTTACAAGATGATCAAAGCCTAGATGATAAATACCGTAGTTAATCCATTTTTCATTACCATCTAATAATGATCAACAAGGGTATAGCAGTAGAATGTTTATACATGGGCCTACGCCCTAAAATAAACAAAGGGGAACAAGTCCCTAGAATTCTCACGGCCCGTAAGCGCAATTATCACAAGGACACCGTTGCCATGTTCCTCTAACACGCCTTCCGCTCCTCCGATAATTTCTTCATAAATATATATATTATCCGGGGTTTAGGCACCCACCGGCACCGAGACCCATCAAAGTAAAGCATCTCCAATTAACATCATAACATTCATATATAAAAGTATGCAATACGCAAGCATGCTTAATAATTTATAATGATGACATAATATACAATGCAATAATAATATCAAGCCCAAACAACCAAACCCACTCACAATATGTGTTATGCCCCGATGTTATGAGTTGTCGCCGAAATCAAGTAACACGTCACAAGATGAAAACTTTAAACCTAAATAAAGAGTGAAAATAGGGTTAATTAAGTAAAGGGACGGATCCCCAAAAGGTCTCCCATAAATCATTTAAGTATAAGGTTTCGAAGTAGAGTGGTTCAGGAGTGGTTTCATGCCCAAATTCTCGCAACCACATGTAAATCCTAGGAAACCGGGGTTCGGGACAGTTTATGTCAAGGTCGGATGCGGATGTGGTTTTAAAACCGAAACCGAGTGTAAATCCGAGCTTCACAGGGCTCGAGGACAATTTTAGTCAAGGTCGGATGCGCATGTGGTTTGTAAAACTCGAAACCGAGTGTAAATCCGACCTTCAAGGGCCTTCTCGGGAAGGTAATTTGTGGTGGTTTCTTGCAGTCTAAAATCACATGTAAGTCCTAGCTAACCAGGGGCTTAGGAAGGTCTCTCGCAAGGGTGGTTGCGGTGTGGTTTCTCAGTGCCAAACCACATGTAAAACCACACCTGCAGAATCGAAAATTGAAGGGTTTCTTGCTAGGGATTCATTTTCCAAGGGTTTAAAGGTAGGGAGGCTTCAAGAAAGCTTCCTCCTAGGTACATTAGGTTCTAAGGCCTCATTAGGTCCATGTAATCCCATGGATTTAAGAGGGAAAACAAAGAGAACCTAAATTAAGACATAATAGGGTAGAAACCTTAAATTTCTTAAATGGGAAGAGATTACTTAGGCTTAGGGTTTGTAATCGAGTGAAATAACTCCACTATAGTCTAGGTTTAGAGGTTCCATCGATTCCTTGGTCGAATCTCTCCCATTTCCCAAACCTCAAAACTCAAAATAGATGAAGAGATGTGGTTTCAATGGCTTACCTTCCCCAATGTAGAAAAGCTCCACGTAGAGAGGCTCCACAAGGTGAGATTCCAAGCCTTCAACCAAGCTTTTCCATTCCTCCTTCTCCTTTTCTCCTTCCTTCTTTCTTCTTTCCTTCTTTCTTCTTTCTTCTTTCTCCTTTCTCTCATCTTTCTCTCCTCCACGATTTAGGTTAGATGGGAGAAGAAATGAAAATGAATGCTTCTCCCCCCTTTGTCTTATTTATAGAAAATGGGCTTGGGTCCTTTAAGTTAAATGGGTCAAATAGCTAAATGAGTCTTTAAGTTAAATGGGTCAAATAGCAAATGGGTGGATCCAAGATAAATGGGTCATTAGGCCAAATGGATAGTTTAAGTTAAATGGGTCAAGAGGGCTTAATGGGTTGACCCATGGTCTTATTTAGGGTAAAGGAATGGGTTAACCCATCTTGGGTCAAATAAGTCAAATTGGCCCTCAAGTTAAATGGGCCTCTTAACTAAATGGCCGCCCATAGGTTTCAAATGAAAAGAACCCACGGGATAGTCCATCCACCATGGGATTATAAGCCCATCACACGCTCCCTTAAATAAGTGGGACCCACCAATAGAATATTCCTAACTCAACTAAAATAGCGCGATCTAAATCTTGACCCGCCCGAGGGTCGAGGAAAGGATAAATAAATAAGCAAGGGCTAGAACTTACTTCTCCATTGCCATGGTGTGTCATGGGACGTGCGTGATAACCACCGTCACGATAGAAATAATAATTAATTATGAGTGCGGTATAACAAGGAGTGTCCCAATTTTGGGCTCTAACCAATAGTGTCTACCGTGTGGGTCAGATTTTTTACAACCCTAAGTACAGGTTCGTCAGCTGATAATCTATTATGTCAAAGAAAAAAATCATCACACTTAACTTCTGGTTGGGTTCAATTTTTTATTCCGTGTCTGGGCCAATTGAAATGGACCGCCTCGAGATGAAACCCCAGTGAACATGAACCCGTTATTATTATTATATCACTTCGGTTCTCTACCAAAAAAAAGAAAAATTTATATTACTTCGGTTGACTTTTTCTTTGGGATGAAAATATAAGATTAAAATATTAAGTACAACCAGAGTTCTTTAGGTTTTCTGTGAGGGGACCTCTCATTTTTCCAGTATGGCTTGATTTGGTAGATGGTATGCCAAATTAACAGAAGTTGTATCCTGTATCCTGTTTTAAGAGCTATAAGTAGTGAATTTTTTTTTTTTAATCTTAAGGGTAAGGTATTTGTACACAGGAGATTCTCTCATCAACTTCATCAAATAAGGGGCATAAGACTTTTATGTCATTTTAGATTGATATTTATGTCAATTTAACTGTATTTAATGTAGGTTGTGCACATGCACGCTGGGCATGAAAACTGTTACTTATCTAAATATTGAAATTGTTTTAATTGATGTAAAAATTTCTTTTATAAATTTGACCCAAAAGAAATATGTCTTATAAAAAGGATAAGCATTCCCAAGGCCATGCGTGATCCCCTTCCCTTGTTAGCCATTGCACAAGCTCTTTTGAATCTTTCACCAAAAATAAAAAAAGCTCTTTTGAATCTGTCCAAACTTTCATGGACTTGCTTCTCAATGAAATTGTCCAGTGGATTCTAAGTTGGTTTGATGTTCGGACCAACTGAATTAGACTACCTTAAGATGAAAACCCGCATAATGAACCCGACCAATTTTCATACCAATTGCCATTATTTAGGCAAATCACTAAAACAACATATGTATGAGATGATCTCTTGCCATTATTTGTCAAGGGTTCAGGTTACTTTTACGGGGAAAATGTTAGGCACGCTGCCAGGGTACCTAACAAGTGTTATCATATCTCCTCTCACTTTGGAAAAGACTCCCTTGCCCTCTTATGTTCAGTCTTGTGATTGGTATATATTGTTCAATTATTCTTATTTTATTTTTAAAATCTGAATTATCCTCTTGAACATTAAACTATTTAAAGGAGGGGATCCTACCAGATTGCATGACCCCTATAGGCTTGCACTAGTGCGAGAACCAATGAGAGTGTGTGTGAAGGCATCCAATAAGGGTGGGATTTTTCATTTCATGAGTGGCAAGGTAGTCTTTTCACCTTTCCAGTGTCTGGGTGCAGGTGCCACACAATTTTAATTAGTAAATTATTTAGAAAAATGCTAGCCCTTTATGTGTGTATTAATTCCCTTTTCTATTTTTTCATTTTAGATTTTTATTTCTAAGCAGGGGGGTTCATTGCCAAGCTTTGTAGCCCTAGCACCAGCGTGGGGGGTGGCAATGAGAGCACCCACGTATTTTTATCTGTTCCATTTCCCCCAAATTCCTTTAATAGAGGGGGTGGATCTGCCCGAGCAGTGTGTTTGGGCATAGATAGGATGGTC